>NC_058055.1:28871871-28996871 GCF_020085105.1 Siniperca chuatsi
CTCCTCCAGCGTCGAGCAGCCGTCCAGCGGGGACAGAGGCGGGAAGCCGGCCAGAGGCTCGGAGATCTGCAGGGCGGACAGGAGCAGCTCCGCTTTGGTCGCTGCCATCTCTCTGGAAGAAGAAGAGCGAGAGGCGGCGGCGGCGGCGGCGGGTGTGGAGCTCGGCCGCTGCTGGAGCTCCTGAGCACCGGGCTGTTCCTGCTGGGGCACCGAGCCGGGCTCCGCTCCTGCACCCGGCGGAGACGCGCTCCGGACGGGCTGACGCTGCTGCTGGGGGCGGTGAGGCTCGGAGGAAGCCAATGCTGGAGGGTCTTCAGCTCCGGGGTCCGGGTGGAGAAGACAGCGGTTCCGTGAGGACCTCCGTGCGTGAAGTCATCGGGAAGTGTTTGTTTCCGGTTGGTGTTTCACGTGTGGATGCTGACAACTTGGACTTGAGCTCTGTCAGCTTCCTTCACTGAGGATTCCCGGCTTTATATAGACTCCTGCGTGACGTACATCTCCAAATATGGCGGGGAGAGCGGCAGGAAGCCCATATTTGGTCAGAGCGGGCTGCACGCGGACGTTCCGGTGCCCTGCGCCCTCTTCGCGCTGCGGTTTTGGAGCGTGAACGATCCGGTAGAGTCCAGACCTCAGTCCGGCTCGATGGGTGTCGCCTGCCGGCCGGACTGCAGCCGGTAAACGGCGCACGGGGAGCGCAGCCGGCCGCCGCCATGGCCGGAAACCCCGGAGACACGTCACAGCCCAGGTCACATGGAGAGCTTCCATGTGACGTCGGCGCTTCCTCGGGCCTTATTTGGGCGTTTTCCTGCCAGACTGCTGATCTGAGAGCGGGTGCGGGCCCGCCCCGTGCCGCAGCTCCGCGCAGCCGCAGTACTTTGTTTACATTAAAGTGGTAATACTGCAGTGACGTAAAGGTCCTCCGACTTTAGTTAAAGTCCAAAAGCCCTCTCAGCGTCACAGGCAGACACTAAACTCTGAAATACTGTGAGACACGTGTGTTTCTTTGCAACGCGCCTGCAGGTCTGATGTCGCTGTTGATGAGCAAGGCAGCCTGCGGCACCCGGTATTTCCAAAACTGCAACTTTATTTCTAACAATGCACAAAAACAAGTGAGGAAAACTGCCTTCAGTCTCAAAACGACTCAAACTCAAAGCAACAAGTCCCCAAATAAACGCACCCGTCACTGAGGAGCGCTTTCTGAACTGTAGCCGTGGTGGTTATTATTATCTGTCTCTCAAAATGTTTGAACAAACCGCCATTTTCCTGATGAGAAAAGTGCCGTATCAGAAAAGCTTGTGCTGGAGGATGCGGGCATCGATCCCGCTACCTCTCGCATGCTAAGCGAGCGCTCTACCATTTGAGCTAATCCCCCGTCGACAGCAAGCGCGAGCCTTCGGCTTTTAAAGTAACCGACGCCATGTTTTACATCACCCAGCAACGCGTAGAAACATCGTCAAACCGACCTGTCCTTCCGTCCTCGTGACAGCTGACATTTGATTGGCTGAAAACGGATCCGGGACAGATGCGATTGGTAGGAAACGGAAGGGCGCGAGGAGTTGTGTCACTGGAAAAAAAAAAATGGAAGCAAAAAATAGAAACGATGTCAGTGAGCCGACTTTCCGAAACAGCTCGTGATCTGCCAACATCTGCGCGCGAGACACAGCGCCACGCTGTTGACGTCATTTGTCAGCCATTTTAAACAGAAGCTGTTTTACTGAGCAACGTTTGGAGTTTTACAGTCACGTTGAAGCTCATTGATTTCATGTAAAGGAACGAAAACTACGCTGATTAACGGGAGAGCTGGGTTCGAGTCACGGGTTCGAGTCCCGCGCGGTTATACGTCGCTTCCTCTTAGTTACTGCGCGTCTGTCAGTAACCTTGGCAACGTGTATGTTTGCAAAATCAGCGACAACGCGTTATGAATTCAATGACAACAGCAGCTGAGGCTCATGGGTATTGTAGTATTCAGACAACCATAATGAAGCGCAAATAACTGAAACTGGCCTGAAACCACTGATATCAGATTAAAAAGACTTTTTGGAGCAAAGTTACCTTTGGCGTTAGCTAGCGTACAGCTAGCTTAGCTAGCTTACTGTGTGTTGCAGCAGTTTCTGTGGTGAAAAATTCAAGAGGTCTGATGTTTAAACCAAGCGGCAACCTCCGGGGCTGAAAAACGAAGCCAACAGGAAGTACCAGGAACTGCAGTTCCTCGAGTGGCCACTTGAGGCTCCAAAAGCGAGTCAGTCCCCGCAGAGCCCCGTGTTAAAATGCCCGACTTTACAGCAGAAGTAAACATGTTTACAGCCTGGTACAAAACACGGTTTCGGTCTCTAAAGCTAATTTCCCCGTCCATGAAACTGTGAGGGGTGTGGATGTTTTTATAACTCCCCGTTTAAATTATATTAAGGCTTAAAGTTCTGCATAATTAAGGGCGTGGCCGCTTTGAGTGACAGGTGGGTGCCCTCTCAGGTGGCTTGCCTACTTGTACGAACATAATTATTTTGACCTACCTTTGTTCAGCTTTGTTGTCCTTGTTTTTAGCTGCATGTCTAATTAGTCGGAGTCGGGCGCTGCCAAGATGGCGACGGCCGGAGCCACCAGGAGCCGCCCACTTCGAGGTTATCATTTACATACGATCACTAAAGCAGCTGATTTTTACTTTGCTGGTCTGGAATCAGATTTATCAACATCGAATAAAACACGGCTTTTAAACCAGCTAAACCTTCGTAATATACAGGCTATATTTATTATATTGATTATATAATAATTAACTTTTTAACACAATGATGAAAAACTGGACTGTAACAGTGTAACTAACCAGCCGAGTCTCCACTGTGACTCTATGTTTGGATGAAGAAACGTAATAAACGTCCACTTGTGTTACGACATCATACTGTTATAAACACACTCTGACCAGTCACCACGACGGTTGTAACGGTAAGATGAGCGGCTGATCCCAGAGCTGTGCAGGAGAAATGACCTAATAATCAGCTCCGTCCGTCCTTCAGCTGCTCTTCAGATTATCAAACTAATCAGACATTCGATTAAATGCGGGTAAAGCTGATCACAAGTAGCCGAATGCGACACATTCCCACTTCCTGTGTAGACAGGAAGTTAAACAGTGAAACACAAGGTCAATGATGACAGATGAGGATCCTTTTAATAAACCTCTTCACTAAATAAAATCAGGGATTTGAGATGAAGAAAAACAGAAAAACACCATCGTTGATGTAGTTTAATGACTCATGGCGTGTGTGTGTGTGTGTGTGTGTGTGTGTGTGTGTGTGAGTGTGTGTGTGTGTGTGTGTGTGTGTGTGTGTGTGTGTGTGTGTGTGTGTGTGTGTGTGTGTGTGTGTGAGTGTGTGTGTGTGAGAGTGTGTGTGTGTGTGTGTGTGTGTGTGTGTGTGTGTGTGTGTGTGTGTGTGTGTGTGTGTGTGTGTGTGTGTGTGTGTGTGTGTGTGTGTGTGTGTGTGTGTGTGTGTGTGTGTGTGTGTGTGTGTGTGTGTGTGTGTGTGTGTGTGTGTGTGTGTGTGTGTGTGTGTGTGTGTGTGTGTGTGTGTGTGTGTGTGTGTGTGTGTGTGTGTGTGTGTGTGTGTGTGAGTGTGTGTGTGTGTGTGTGTGTGTGTGTGTGTGTGTGTGTGTGTGTGTGTGTGTGTGTGTGTGTGTGTGTGTGTGTGTGTGTGTGTGTGTGTGTGTGTGTGTGTGTGTGTGTGTGTGTGTGTGTGTGTGTGTGTGTGTGTGTGTGTGTGTGTGTGTGTGTGTGTGTGTGTGTGTGTGTGTGTGTGTGTGTGTGTGTGTGTGTGTGTGTGTGTGTGAGAGTGTGTGTGTGTGTGTGTGTGTGTGTGTGTGTGTGTGTGTGTGTGTGTGTGTGTGTGTGTGTGTGTGTGTGTGTGTGTGTGTGTGTGTGTGAGTGTGTGTGAGTGTGTGTGTGTGTGTGTGTGTGTGTGTGTGTGTGTGTGTGTGTGTGTGTGTGTGTGTGTGTGTGTGTGTGTGTGTGTGTGTGTGTGTGTGTGTGTGTGTGTGTGTGTGTGTGTGTGTGTGTGTGTGTGTGTGTGTGTGTGTGTGTGTGTGTGTGTGTGTGTGTGTGTGTGTGTGTGTGTGTGTGTGTGTGTGTGTGTGAGTGTGTGTGTGTGTGTGTGTGTGTGTGTGAGTGTGTGTGTGTGAGTGTGTGTGTGTGTGTGTGTGTGTGTGTGTGTGTTCACCTGCTTTAATTAGAGCATGACAGAGTCCTGCAGCAGAAATAGAACAAAGCTGAGATGTGTCGGCATGTGGCAGCCGGCTGCAGGAATACCAGCCGGCTGCATTTAGACTGTGAGCACACACACACACACACACACACACACACACACACACACACACACACACACACACACACACACACACACACACACACACGCACACAGGAATGCTGCTCGAACTTTCCGACGGGGTGTGTGTGCGTATATAAGCAGCAGAGAGGTCGGACATCAGGACAGACAGACGGACTCCAGACTAAAGCTGCTGATCTTAAACCAGACCTCCACCACCACCACCACCACCGTCAGGATGTTGTGTCCCAGCGTCTTCCAGCCGTCCCCCGTCACCATGAGGCCTTTCCTGGACCTGCACTGGCCCGTCCGCAGCCTGTGGCCCGAGACCCGGCCGCTCTTCTACCACCTCGAGCAGGAGATGATCCGCCACATGCAGGAGATGAGGCAGAGCATGGAGTACATGGAGAGGCTGCACCAGAAGATCTTCGAGGAGATCGACCAGACCTCGTCCTCTATGGGGGTCTTCAAGCCCATCGCCTTCCAGGAGCTGGGGAGGGACGGCAGCAGCTTCGCCCTCAGCCTGGACACTAAGGAGTTTTCCCCGGAGGAGCTGTCAGTCAAACAAGTGGGCAGGAAACTGAGGGTGAGCGGCAGGACGGAGAAGAAGGAGGAGAACGAGAAGGGCTCCTACTCCTACAGGTGTCAGGAGTTCAGGCAGGAGTTTGACCTGCCGGACGGCGTTGCCCCCGAGGCCGTCACCTGCTCGCTGGTGGGCGGCCGGCTGCAGATCCAGGCCCCCCGGGAGAGAGCGGTGAATGATGGGAAGGAGAGGGTCGTCCCCATCAGCGTCACCTCGGCCCCGGCCATCACCTCCTCCGGCGGGGGGCCGGAGGGCAGCAGCTCCTCCTCCTCCTCCTCCTCCTCCGAGAGCTGCCCTGCTGAGAAAAACTGAAAACAGAGTGAACCATCGCATCTATTCCCCGATCTCTGATGTTGTTGTTGTATCTGATGGACGGAGGGAACATTAAGCCGAGACGCGTTACTTGCACTCTGATTTTTAACAGTTGTTTCTGATAAACTTATTGTTTTATGTGATGTTTCAAGTTTTATTTATTTTAGTCAAACTGTTTAGTTTCCTGTCCGTCATGTGGCGAACAAACATCTTTTTCTCATAATTATGACTTTGTCGAAAATATGAAAAACATATTTGTCTCGTGTTTTAATTACTAGCTGACAGCGTAGCATAATGATGTCCTGCGTGATATTTTTCTAACATTAATATTGAGCTGCATGCTTATAAACTATTTCAACAACTTATACATTTTTAATCTTATATTCATTTTTAGGGTGACATCTGTTCATCATTACAGCAGTTTACAACAATGCTTATTAATGTGCACTGTCCCTGTTTAATAAAACAATTATTTATCACTAATCTCATCATGAGATGTAAAAAAAAAAAAATAATTGTGACTTTTTCATAAAGCGGTTTTATTCTCATATTGACTTATTTCTCATAAAATTGGTGTTTTTCCTCGTAAAAATGTCACTTTATTCTCATAATATTGAGACTCGTCTCATTTTATTTACCTTTTTCCTCATAGACTCATTAACTATATTCTCATATCATGATTATTCTCCTAAAAGTGTGACTTTTTCCTCTTTTTATTTTCATATTACGACAATTCTCAAAAAAATGGCAACTCTTGCTTCATAACATGACTTTCTCATTAAAATTGCAACTTTATTCTTAAAATTGCAGCGAAACTCTCATATCACGATTATTCTCAAACGATTTCGTCATGACTCAGATGTGTGACTTTATTCTCACATCAAAACTTCTCACTTTTAAACAGCATCATAAAAGAAATAGCTTCCTGTTGACCTGCTGTGTTTACGGATGCAAACAAACCTTGAACAGCAACAGAGAATATTAATAACTGATTCAGTTGTTTGTCCTTGTATTAAAATACCTGTCGATCAATGCGAGACCGACAGCAGCATCCAACCCTTGACGTTTGGTGATGGGTGGGGCTCACGGCTAAACCTGTAGTTTTTGGACTAAAACATACAAAACCAGCGGTATGCTCCTTTAATCGTGACCGTAAGGGGTGTACCAACACTTTCCCGAAATTTTAAATGAACTGGTTTCTGACAGACTTGATGGGAGTGATGGCAATAAAACACAGGACACCAGTCTTCCCCTTTCTTTGTAAAATAATTCTCAATAAACTTAATTTATTCACAAACGCTTTTCAAATTGCCATGTTGTCATTGTTCTTTTTTTTTAATCACATACAATAAAAAACATTTCTAAAAGACAAGAGATGTCCGAGTCTCTCCGCTAACTTTGTACACGACTGCTCCTCCGTTTTCAGCTCCTTCCGTCCTGAAGCTTCTTTTATTTTTTCAAACACGGTTTGTTCATCGCCGACACCTCGTCACGCTCAGACATCAGGTAAGAAATGTTAAGAAAAAACAGCAGAAAGTAATGAACAGAGGGACTAAAAGTTCAACAGCTACAGTACACGTTTCCTCTTCTTCTCCGTTAGTGTTGTCTTTTCATTTTTTTTTATTTAACGCTTTGATTTACAGAATAATATAATATGTTCAGTTAAGGCTTATGTTGGGTGTTCTGGAGCGACCAACAGAAACAAACCGACAAACCAGGAGGGTGGAGACGGGTGTGTGTGTGTGTTACAGGGACGCTGTGTGTGTGTGCGTTACAGGGTCATTGTGTGTGTGTGTGTGTATGTGTGTTACAGGGTCGCTGCGTGTGTGTGTGTGTGTGTGTTACAGGGTCACTGTGTGTGTGTGTGTTACAGGGACGCTGTGTGTGTGTGTGTATGTGTGTTACAGGGTCACTGTGTGTGTGTGTGTGTACGTGTGTGTTACAGGGACGCTGCGTGTGTGTGTGTGTGTGTATGTGTGCGTTACAGGGTCATTGTGTGTGTGTATGTGTGTTACAGGGACGCTGTGTGTGTGTGTGTATGTGTGTTACAGGGTCACTGTGTGTGTGTGTGTGTATGTGTGTTACAGGGTCACTGTGTGTGTGTGTGTATGTGTGTTACAGGGTTACTGTGTGTGTGTGTGTATGTGTGTTACAGGGACGCTGTGTGTGTGTGTGTACATGTGTGTTACAGGGACGCTGTGTGTGTGTGTGTGTACATGTGTTACACAGGGACGCTGTGTGTGTGTGTGTTACAGGGACGCTGCGTGTGTGTGTGTATGTGTGTTACAGGGACGCTGTGTGTGTGTGTGTGTGTACATGTGTGTTACAGGGTCACTGTGTGTGTGTGTGTGTGTGTGTGTTACAGGGACGCTGCGTGTGTGTGTGTACGTGTGTGTTACAGGGTCACTGTGTGTGTGTGTGTGTGTTACAGGGACGCTGTGTGTGTGTGTGTGTGTGTTACAGGGACGCTGCGTGTGTGTGTGTGTATGTGTGTGTGTACAGGGACGCTGCGTGTGTGTGTGTGTGTGTGTGTGTTACAGGGACGCTGTGTGTGTGTGTGTGTGTGTGTGTGTTACAGGGACGCTGCGTGTGTGTGTGTGTATGTGTGTGTTACAGGGACGCTGCGTGTGTGTCTGTGTATGTGTGTGTTACAGGGACGCTGCGTGTGTGTCTGTGTATGTGTGTGTTACAGGGACGCTGTGTGTGTGTGTGTGTGTGTGTTACAGGGTCACTGTGTGTGTGTGTGTACCTGTGTTAGAGGGACGCTGTGTGTGTGTGTGTATGTGTGTTAGAGGGACGCTGCGTGTGTGTGTGTATGTGTGTTACAGGGTCACTGTGTGTGTGTGTGTATGTGTGTTACAGGGACGCTGCGTGTGTGTCTGTGTATGTGTGTGTTAGAGGGACGCTGTGTGTGTGTGTGTGTATGTGTGTGTTACAGGGACGCTGTGTGTGTGTGTACCTGTGTTAGAGGGACGCTGTGTGTGTGTGTGTACCTGTGTTAGAGGGACGCTGTGTGTGTGTGTGTATGTGTGTTACAGGGACGCTGTGTGTGTGTGTGTAAGTGTGTTACAGGGACGCTGTGTGTGTGTGTGTGTGTATGTGTGTTACAGGGACGCTGCGTGTGTGTGTGTGTATGTGTGTTACAGGGTCACTGTGTGTGTGTGTGTGTGTGTGTTACAGGGACGCTGTGTGTGTCTGTGTATGTGTGTGTTACAGGGACGCTGTGTGTGTGTCTGTGTATGTGTGTGTTACAGGGACGCTGTGTGTGTGTGTGTGTGTGTTACAGGGACGCTGCGTGTGTGTCTGTGTATGTGTGTGTTACAGGGACGCTGTGTGTGTGTGTTACAGGGTCATTGTGTGTGTGCGTGTTTGTTGCAGGGACACTGCGTGTGTGTGTGTGTATGTGTGTGTTACAGGGACACTGCGTGTGTGTGTGTGTGTGTGTGTTACAGGGACACTGCGTGTGTGTGTGTGTGTGTGTGCGTTACAGGGTCATTGTGTGTGTGTGTGTGTATGTGTGTTACAGGGACACTGCGTGTGTGTGTGCGTTACAGGGTCATTGTGTGTGTATGTGTGTATGTGTGTTACAGGGACGCTGCGTGTGTGTGTGTGTGTGTGTGTTATGGGGACATCGGTGTGTGTGTGTATATGTGCGTTACAGGGTCATTGTGTGTGTGTGTGTGTGTGTTACAGGGACGCTGTGTGTGTATATGTGCGTTACAGGGTCATTGTGTGTGTGTATGCATGTGTGTTAGACGGATGTGAGTGTATATGAGTGTGTTATGGGGACATCGGTGTGTGTGCGTTACAGGGACAGTGTTTCTGGACATGTTACTGTTTTTTTAAATGTAATTTTTCATTTTCAATTATTTTTTAAAACTTGGGTGAACTGAGTGTTTCCCTCTACGTTGGTGCGTCACCAAGTTAGAACTTCTAATTGACAGCGCATGAAGCTAACAAGCTAGCTTATAGCAAACTTTATCCTTACCTTAAAGGAATAGTTCAACATTTTATTAAATAGTCTTATTCTCTTTCTCTCAGAGTGAGATGTTCAGAATCTCATATCTGTGTGTTAAGTACATAACTGGAGTCATGATATAGTTAGCCTAGCTTAGCATAAAGACTGGAAGCAGGGGGAAACAGCTGGTCTGGCTGAGTCCAACGTTCCTAAATATAAATACCAACACCTCAAAGTAACACGTAGCTCGTTTGTTTAATTTGAACACAAACAGAAAGTCTACAGCTACTTATACTCAGCAGCGCTTTGGGTTAAACGCTAACATTAGCCTGCTAACATGCTGACAATGACAACACCAATATGCTTATGTTCAGCAGGTGTAATGTTTACATGTTCACTATCTTATTTTAGCGTGTTAGCAACTTTAAAACACGCTAAAACTGCACTGTTAGTTTGTTACCAAGTGAAACCAGATACAGTGTATAGTTCCTATAAAATTAGCTGAATTAATTTTATTAGTGTTATATAAATTATTATATAAATATTGGATTCATTTGGATGCAGCTGCTAGCGGTGGTGCATTTGCAGCCATCCTGCCAACAGTTTGTTACATATCTGTAGTTCATTTCACCAAGTGGGAGAAATCGTCTCCCAATATCTCTGATGTGGAATTACAAGTCAGAGGTTTCTCCAACTTGGCTGCTTGTAATTACGGTTTAAACAATATAACACCTCACCTTGTGGCTCCTAGTATTTACGCTAACCTAGGCTAACCACGTACTCCAGCTTCCATACTTAACACAAACATGAGACTGATATCCATCTGAACATCTCAGTCTCAAGAAAATGTGATTCTGTTTATCAAAATGTTGAACTGTTGCTTTAAAAAGTGCTAAACCGGTTTTTCAAAGAAAGTTTTACCCCAACAATGTGATGAAATCTGACATCAGGCAGAAAAGAAAAAACAATCGCACAAACTGAAACTCTGCATTTAGCACTCACAAATCAAACACACAGATGAGTTTTAAACCCTCTGACATACAGACTGCAACAACTCGCTAACACAAAAACAACGTCGTCTTCTACAAAGTGAATTCGCTGCTGTTGTGTTTAAAACACATTTCTGAAAAATCAACAGTAAAGTTGCCACAAATCAAATGACGATTATCCATCACAGTCAACATTCAGACACCTTTATCTTTCGGCCAAACACGTTACTGAACGGTAACTTTTACCTTTTAGGTGCATTCAGGGACATTTCGACATCTGAGATCTGACAGTTGTCTGCTGAACTGAAATGACCAAACGCACATTACCTTCTTCGAACTTTTTTATAATGTTCCTGTTTACTTGTTGATTGTCTTCTGGGTTTGAGTTAGCATAGCATTAGATGCTTTTTTGGCAGCTAACCGTCAACTCTCAGACGTGTGTCCTTGAACGCATCGCTAAAGAGACGTCTGACAGAGTTTGTTTTCAACTTTATCGCCACATGACAATAACATAATAACTTTGACAAAACAAACCTCCTAAACACGGACTGTGATGGATTATCTCACTGCAGGTTGAATTGATCAAAAACAAAATGGCTGCCCGGAAGGAAGGAAATCAATCTGAAACCTAATGGAGGAATTAAAATGATCAGCAGGAATGTGAAGTATGATTCTCAGTACAAAAGCTAAAATACGTAAAACAAGCTGTGTGGTCCTTTATGCAGCTGTCAACGCTGTAAAAGAGAACTTAAACGTATGATTTTTGTGGATTTCAAGCAAAAATTGGAAGAAAATCACATCATAACGAGCGTTTTCAGTCAACTTTCCCAACACCACATTCACACCTGGTGGTTCTGTGCGTCTTCGGCATCAAGATTACATCCAGATTGAGCACTAGTGTAAATGCATTGTTCTCTCCGTGCTCCGCATATATTAATGGCTTTACATACACATGCATGTGTGTTAAAAAAACGCCGGGCCAGAGTCATTATCTCGTTGACAGCGCGGCAGCTTGTGTTTCGACAACATTTAACAACTTATAGAGGAATATTAAACGTGTGTTTCTACAAGAAAAACTTAATTCGCTGAACCGACGGTCACAGTAAGGTGTCATTTTGGAAGTCTGACAACAACAAACATCGTATCAGCACCAGTAACTCAGACCGACACTGTACAGACTCAACCCACATTTTAACCCTGAACCGGTCGTCGCGTCTGATTTTAGAATAGTTCAGTTTGGCGTCCAGACGCCTGATTAATCACCTGAGCGATCAACAACCTGACGAATGGCTGGATTCTGGTAGGTCAGAAATTTGGGTTGTTTCTGCAGTTTGAGCAGGTTATTGATCGGATTTCCCAACATGGCTGCTGTCAAAAGATCTGTTATAAAACTGTACTGAACTTGTTTTAATACTATTGTTGGAGTATTTCACATGTTGAGGCATTTGCAGTCCTTTTATTCTTGCTTTCTGTTCATCGTAGAATTGCGCAAAACAGCGCAGACGCTTTTTTTTGTCAACACTGAGTGGAAACGCTGGAAATTCAAGAAGCGAAAGAAAAGCTGAAATATCTCTGAAAGCGTTTCCTGTTGTGTGAGGTATAAAAGTTGGTATAAAACAAACAGACTGAGTGAATAACTGCTGATGTCACGAAGCCCGAAGAGCTGAAAGCATCAGATGTGTGTGGAGCGATGAGGAGGCTGGAGCCTTCCTCGCATGAAACCGGCAGAAACGTCCTTCTTCTTCTGCGATGCTTTAACGGCAGCGGCTGGAGAATTAGCTCCACCAGCTGTTTCTCCTATAAAAACACATTCACATTTTCAGTTCAAATTTGGAAACGTGACTAGTGTTGGCGTGGAACGTCGTACAGTTTGGCCGTTCATGAAGGAAGATTAAACTGCGTACGATAAGTTAACACGTAATAAAACCGTACAGTGTCTCTGCTTCAGACTGTCAGTGGGATAAACTGTATCAGGAAACAATCTGGATTCAACCTGGACACAAGTCACATGACCAGCAGGGGGGAGGGGGGGTTCAAGATGTCACACACACACACACACACACACACACAGTGTTTCCCAGTGACAGGTGTGTGAAAGGAATGTGTGAACACTCAGGTGAACAACAGCATCAGTGGCTACCTGCCCTCAGTGAAGCCTGACGGGACGACGCCACAAAACAACAGCGAACCTGAACGCATCACCACGCCGAGGTCACATGACTGTGACTTGTAGTGTTCACACAGCTGTGTGTGTGTTTCAGTCTTTAAATCACTTTGTGTTTCTTGCTTTTGATGCGACACCAGACTCTCAACTATTAACTGTTATAAATAAAGTTGTGCCAATGAAAGACTACTGATTCTGCTCAAAGGCACTCTTCATATCATGAGAAATGTCACAGCAGCGCCTCCGTATGAACATGTTGTGACATTTAGTAAAGTATTCAAAGTCAAATGGTCGAAAACTTTTTTTTTTAAACTCATAAAATCCAAATACGCATCTCTCTTTGAGGCTTCAGGCTGAGATCTATTGAATTCATTATGAAAGCTGTCAACTGGTCACCAAATCAGAATTAATTATCAAGATCCAACATAAGCAGCTCTACTTTAAAGATTAAAGCTGGTGATATTCTACATATTTAAGACCTGGAGGGGGAAACAAGTCAGCTATTTAATACCCAAATATTATTATGTTATTACATTCATATTTCTGGAGGGACTCAGTAAAGGGTCACTTCACCTGAACTGCAAAAACACAGAACATGCTGTCAAAATGACTCAGGGACACGCCAAATAACCAATCAGGGCCTCGGACCTGCCCGGTCGTCACAAAAGTAGTCCGATGTTTGGATTTTGTCCTTCTGACTGATAAAAATAAGTTATTATTTCATATATGAGTCAGAGTATGATTACACTTCACAGGTTGGTCGCAACTATTCTGGCGTCTAGACAACATACTTATCAGTAGCGGCCAACGCGGAGTTAATTTCCTCAAAGAAAGCTGATGTTTCTGATAATTAAAAGACTAAAACTAAATAAGTAAGTCTGTTACTTTGGAAATGACGTCATATAGAAAGTCCTCTGATTTTGAGTTGAGCTTTGCGTATATTTACGACTCGAGGGAAGAGATGTTTTTGTTGATTTTGAACTGATCGATTAAATCCTGACTGCAGATTAAACCTGCTCTTTAAAAAGGAGACGTCCGGTGTCTCGGTTTGCGTCGTGGTGCAGGACTGCGTGACGGGCATTGTGGTGATGTTTCAGGTTGGCGCTGCCGTGCGGCGACAGCCTCATCAGACTGTAGCGTGTTACAGAGAGACTCAGCAGCTGTGCGTTGGAAGACACCTGGACGCCAAGAAGCACCTCGACAGTCCGAGTCCAGTCACAGAAGTGGGACAACTGCATCTGGGCTTCACATACCTGAACAACGGCTTGTTGGCGTGTTAGCCCAAAGCTAGCAGGTTCAAACTGGGAACGCTGACAATTGCAAAGATCATGTTTAAGCCATGTATCTGTGCTGACTGGGACTCAGAGTGTGGAGGTTTCCTCTCATCACAGGCGACCAGAGTTACGCTCTAAGAGGTCCTCCCTTTAAAGCAGCTTCCCAACAGCAGAAATGTTAAAAAGCAGCCAGGAGGATTCCACGTGAAGTCACAGCGCCGAGTCTTTAAAGGTGGTAGTCAGATCATCACTGTCGTCGTCAATCAGCTTCGTTTACCCCAGCTCATCCAATGAGAGAAGGTGTTGTTCCTGAGAGCCTTGCTGATTGGTGGCAAGGAGTGTTGAGACGATGGTGGTCCGGGAGGGGGTTCAGATCAATTAAAAAATAAAAATAAAATAAAAAAACAAACAGAACAGCCTTCCATTTACAAATGCGTCAGTTTTCTTCTATTAAGTTCAAGTCAAGTTCTGTACAATCCCTCTCAAACACCGCCTGCTGCGCCGCCTCGCGCTCGTCTGCTTCCTCCACCTCGTCGTCGTCGTCCTCGCGGCACTCCTCGTCGCTCTCGCTCAGCGGCCCGATGCTGGTCCTGCCCAGGCACTCGGCCGGCGAGCAGGAGCCCCGGAAGTCACCCATGAAGGCCTCCATGCCCATGCAGACGTCACCGCCGCAGGCCAGCCTGCTGCCGCCACGCTCCAGACACTGCGGGTCGATGCTGCGGGTCTGCAGGATGGGAGGGAGGTCAAGAAAAAACAACCAGAAACTCATCAGAAGTGTGTCGGCCAATAATTAACGGTAAATGTCAGAAGAGAAATGCCAAACTAGGTTTGACGTCATTTAGAAACAGCGTCTCTAAAAAGGGATCCGTTTCAGGATTGTTTGTTCATGTTATGCGTTTGTTAAAAAAAGATTACTATCGGCCGATATATCGTCGTTGGGTTTTAGGGAAAACGCTCACTTCTCTCTAGAACAGGGTTCAAGTTCAATTTAAGACTTTTTAATACGACATTGAACGAAACTGAATGTTTTGCTAATGTTTTTAAGAGTAACCGTATCATCATTTTAAACCAAACAGCACAACTCAAAGATCAAACAAAGAAGCAGAAATCATTACTTTAACTGTTTAGCTGCCAGTTAGCCAGCGGTTAGTCACGACTACAATAACGGCTGTTTTCAGAGATCTAGATCTGCAACTGATAAACTGCTTACATCATTGATTAATCCACTGATAGTTAATCTGATTAAATCAATTAATCACAATCTCCCAGACTCCAAGGTGACATCTTAAAATGTCTTGTTTTGTCCGACCAACAGTCCAAAACCCGAAAATATTCAGTTAACGATATAAAAACACAAATATTTGCCGTTTTTGCTTCATAAATTTCTTTAAAAAGAAATTGTTTGTCAAACTTGTTGATTGATTTTCTGCAGTACCTGAGTCATCTTGGTGAAGTCGAGCACGGGTCGGGCGCAGGGCCTGTCGGGGTCGCGGCGTCTCTTCAGACCTGGTTTGAGCAGCAGCAGGTCGCAGGGCTGCGAGTGGCAGCGCGGCAGCTGCGGTGGCAGACTGCGTCGCAGAGACGACGGCGTGCTGCAGGCCGACGAGGGTGAGGCGGGCACCGGGCCCCCCCGGGTTGCTCCGGCAACAGCAGAGCGACCCGGCGGAGGCGCCACCGCTTGGCTCGGCACAGGAGGCGGAGGCAGGAACGTGGAGGACGCAGAGTCTCTGATGAGCACAGGGGAGAGGGAGAAACGCCTCTGAGGAGGGGGAGGTGGGTGGAGGGGGGAGGGCGAGGAGGAGCAGGAGGAGGGGGAGGGGAAGAAGCAGCAGCAGGCTCCTCCCCCTGCCGCCGCCTCGCTGGGGTCCCAGGGGAAGCTCCAGGGCAGCGGGGAGTCTGGAGACAGCGCCAGGCTGAAGAAGGTGGGGCTGGATGAGGAGTGTAGTGACGAGTTCAGAGAGGAGCTGGGAGCGCGGAGAGGACAGGCTCCTCCCCCTGCCGCACCTGCCCCTATACCCCCTCCTCCTGCCCCCCCACCTGTGACCCCTCCCCCCCCTCCCCCGTGGCACTGCTGGCGACTGACAGGAGTCCAGACCCGCGAGGCGCTGGGCCGCCAGGTGTAGCGGCAGCGCGACAGGTCCTCGGGTACCGACAGGAACGGCAGTGGCGTTTGGGGGGCGGGGGAGGAGGAGGAGGGGGGCCGGGGCCGGGAGGGGCCACCGGCACTCCAGGGAGAGACAGCTCGGACGCTGAGGTGCTGGGCGCCAGGGGCCGGTGCTGCTGCGGCTGAGAGGGGGTGCCGTCCAGGGGGTCGCCCCCCTCCTGTAGGTGAGCATCTGGGGGCACCAGAGGCACGGGGCCGGGGGGGAAACTAGAGCTCAGTAACCCCCCCTGCAGGCCGGACTTGGAGGGAGGGCAGAGCTGCCAGTAGCTGCTCTCTGAGAGGACACACACACACACACACACAGAGTTAGAGAAAAGGTCATGTGATGACGCTGTGTTTTAGTCTAGTGATGTCATCATGTACTTTAAAGGTTACTTAATTTAAAGGAAAAGATATGAATCATCTCATTACAAAAGGGACACGGACACCCTCCGCCGAAGGCCCTGAAGTCTCCTTAGGTGGCGAAAGGCCTTTGACCGGGTGGAGTGGAAGTATTTATTTACAGTACCGGAACCGAAATCTGGAATTGGACCAAGTTACAGAACCTGGATAAGAAACTGCTATAATCATCCTCCTCACTTTTGACCACAACCTTTTGACCTTCGTGGAAACCGTCAGGGCGCTTTGCTTTTCGACGTAGCCATCGAACCTCTGGTGATTGCACTCCGCGGCTGCCAGGGTATATCGGGTATCTGCAGGGGGGCACTTGAGCATAAGGTGTCGCTCTGCGCTGATGACCCGTTACTATACGTTTCAGATCCAACCGTTTCCCTACTCGCCGCACTTTCACTTCTTAATCGTTTTAGTTCTTTTTCTGGCTACAAGTTCAATTTATACAAGAGCGAGTTTTTCTAATTAATATGGAAGCACTGAAATTATACTAATCAAACAAACCGTTCCAAACAGAGAAAGATCAGTTTACCTCTCTTGGTCTCTCAGTCGCAAGGAAACACAAAAATCTTTTTAAAGAAAACTTTATTAAATCACGTTAAACAAACAATAACCCGTCGGCCTTCTCTGTCTAAATCTCTTGTTAGACAGTTATTCTATAAAAAAATTCTTCCCAAATTTCTATACCTATTTCAGTGTGTGCCAGTTTTTAATCCCAAATCTTGTTTGGATTCTTTGGATTATTTGTTGTACATATGGAGACGGTTAAGTGTGTCACACTTGGAAAAAGACAAAACATCACATCAAGTCTCTGTAGCATCTTATATATTTATTTAATAACGAATTGTTGTAAAATTTTGAATTTCTTGAAAATTTACAAATTTTGATTGTAAATTGTTGTTTTGAGGCAGGTCTTTGTAGAAAGTATGATATGTAACTCCCCTTTTGTTTGTCACTTTTGAGTTTTGAGCATTCTGGGAAATGTAGGATCCAGTGTTTTTGGAGTTCGGCCCATACTAGAGACCAAAAGTCAGGATATCTCCAACTCTGCTGGACAGATTAGGACCATTCTGTCTCTGGCGAGTCCCCCAACTTTTTGCAAGTGAAGTACTACATTAGTGGAGTACTCTTTTAAAAAGTATTATTCATTTAGGAGTAAATCACAGGTAACCCTTCTCAGTCAGTGGGAGGAATTTATTCAGATTATTTATTCAAATCTGAAACACTCACCAGGCATCAAGCCATCTGGGGGCCAGCACTCTGCGAGGGTTTTCGGGTCCAGCAGGGACTGAAAGACAAAGACAAAACAGTCTAACACTTCTTATTTCACCACTAATACAATTATTATTTGTATTGCATAAAATGTTTTGACATTATATCTACAACTCATGGGTGCTGGAGTTCTTGAATGCAAACAAAATATTTTTTTAAGAACGTAAAAATGATCATGAAATGTTACTGACCAGTGACTCGTCTATCTTTACTTTAACGAAGGCTGATGGAAGAAACCCTGTGAGGAGAGGCTTGTGGAGAGGAAGTTAACCTTTGACAGAACTGCAGCTCCCGCAGTGGCGTGTAACTAAGTACCGTACTTAAGTACAATTCTGAAGTACTTGTGCTTTACTTTCTGCTTCTACTCCACTACATTGGTCTGACAGCTTTAGTTACATTACAAATTACAGTTTTTGGTGACGAGCTGAAGGATGAAGAGTTTCCTTCATGTGCTGAGGAAACTCCTCCTCCTCCTGAAGCTGAATAAACTCTTTAACCCCCCCTCGGATCAGCTGGGAAACGCGTCGTCACAGAGCTGAAAACAGGCTGTTTCTCTGATACGTGGTTCTCACAGGACGGCGACGCTGCAAACACCTGATGATCTTATAGACCATGATGCATTGCTGCAGGTTAAACTACCCAACAGTATATAAAGCAGTTAAAATGAGCTCAACATTAAACATCTGCAGCAGGAATATGAATCCAGAAACATCAGATCTAACAGGAAAACCCTTCCCTTTAAGGGGACAAGTGGACCCAAACCATGGCAGCAAAATGTCCCCACGGCTTAACAGAGCCCCCGGATCCCGTCACTGTGGGGGTCCAGCGTTCTGGCCTGTACCGCTCTCTCGTACGTCACACATCACTCGCCCCCTTGTGGAGAATATGGTGAAGAATGACTCGTCTGACCAGATCACTGTTTTCCACATCTCTGAAGTCCAGTGCCGAAGGTTTTTGCTAGGGATGCACAGATCGATCGGATGCCGATCGTTATTGGCCAATATTCAGTAAAGAATATGCTATCGGGAGATCGGGATTAACGCTTTCTAGTCGCCGATCGCGAACACTGATCGAGGACGCACATTGTATTTGTTTGCTAGATTTATTCATCTCGTATCGCGTCTATCTGTAGCGGATCAGAACACGTCGGGTACGGAATTCATCGGTTCACGTCGAGACCAAACTTTGACCAGAACGTGGTCTGCAGCAGACGAGCTGAGCCTTGTTTTCAGCCTCGCAGCTGTTGCTGCCGGTTAGGAGGAGCGAGGAGTCAGCAGTCGGTATAAAACGGACCGGCCAGTCGCTGTAAAGATCGGTAACGGGCTCATCAAGGCGAGGAAGAGCCGGTGACTTGTGAACAAAAGACAATGCGGTTCATTTAAATTTCAAGGACTTTTTAAGCACTTTTTTAAAAAGGGGCTATTTTCAAGGTATCCCAGGACTTGATTTTTGAAACTTTTTTTAAACAAAAAAAACGATCGTATCGGCTCACAGATGATCGGTATCGACGCGATTGGTTGGGGCATCCCTAGTTTTTGCACCACTGATCACTCAAACGTGCATTCATCTTTGTAATGAGGAGTTTCTGCACTACATGATATCCCACTCTGACGATGGACCGGTCTTGCTGTCTGATCATTTCCTCAGGTGACTGAGAATTTCAATGCAGGACGAGATGCTCTTCTGTTTTTCCTAAATAGATCTAATGCAGATGTCACTTTGGTCGGTGTTCCTATGGAAACACGAGTCAGCTCCTGCCCTCCGTTACCCCAACAACGAACCCTCTTTCAAAGTCACTTAGACCTTTTCCTCCTGCCAGCGTCATGCAAAATCAGAATCAGCTAGGCCTTTATAAAAACAAAACAAAGAAGTGTTGGTTCTTATTCTCTTCCATAACCAAACAATGTGAACTGAGTGTGATTCAGATCAAAACTCGACTGAAAGCAGGTGAGACTGCAGGTGGAGGTGAGGCTCACCAGGTAGAAGTCCCCTGGCTGAGCAGGGTCGCCTTCCAGAGTCTGCTTCCTCAGGCTCTCCACCAGCAGCGCGACCACAGCATGGTGGCGGGGGACGAGGGGGGAGACGGGGGAGGGAGGCGGGGAGAGAACGGGGGGGAGAGGGGAGGAGGAAGAGGAGGAGGGAGGGGAGAGCCACGCCCGTTTGTGTGTCCGTACGTTTGGTCCGTTGCAGGAGGAGAGGGGGGAGGGGCTGAGGGCTGAGACTCCTCCTCCTCCTTACCACCTCAGGGCCAGGTAGCCCCGCCCACTCTCACAAGGACATCGTCAGTCAGCTGTTGCCTCCGGCAACGCACCTGGAGAGAAGTGAGAACCGTGTGAGTGTTGCAGAGTCACGCATGTTCAATAAAACAGTCCAAGAGGGTCTAACTGCAGACCGCACACCTGAGGACCTTCAGGTCCGAGAGCCAATGGGAGGAGAGTACAGTCCCCATAGGTGAGGCGTGTCACTTCCTTTGCTGGCACTAAAGTATAAAAACATGCTGCTACTTTCACGGTTCATTAAACTCCTTTAGTCTCAGAACGAGACGCTAACAGGAAGCTCTGTGTAAACGGATCCAACTCAACGCTAACATTAAACGCTGTGCGGTTAGAGATGAGCTTGCTGTGTTTGGTGATGTGTTTGTTAATTAAGTAACCGTACTGTTACCTTTTTATCCCGAGCAAGAAGGAGTTAAGGGTTTTTTAAAGTTTCTGTATTTTTTTGTATATGTTCAGAAGGCAGTTTGAGTTCACACATCGGGGAAATACGGATTTGCGATTCATCATCGCGTCCGCCGTATGGCCGCACCCGGTCGATTATGGATTCCTCCGGAAATGCAGCATTAACACCTCGCTCTGCCCTCCGAGAGAGAACCAGAAGGAGGCGGGCGAGCAGAATAACGCTTTGCAGGAATTAAATGGTATCATAAGAAATAACCTTTGTTTCTTTTTACATTTGTTTGTTTTTAAGAGAAAATGATTAATGAGACAAGTTTTTGCTATTTATTTTGGGTAAATTAATTGTTATATTAATAAAGTAATAAAAAAAAATCTTTAGATCGATAAGTTACTCGTTAGATTAATCGACTAATTGATAAAAAAAATAATCGTTAGGTGCAGCCCCAGTTTACACACACAATGCACTAAAATCAAACACAAGAGGTTTATGTTTTCAGTTTGATTCCTGAGGAAATATATTACAATCTGTTTCACGTGGTTTTATCAACGTTAGCTTCTCCAACGGGCTGACGTCAACGTTAGCTTCGCAAACGGGCTGACGTCAACGTTAGCTTCTCCATCAGTTATTTGAGTAGTTTATATTATCTGAGGTTTAACTCTTCCTACATGCATTTTTGGGCCACTAGAGGACTCAGTGAGCCCTCTAGTGGCCGGGTGCAGCCATACTAACTTGCGACGCGATGATGCGCGATATGCAAATCGACGTATTTCCGTAATCGATTACGACGATGAATCGTCCCGGCCCCAGTGTGAACTCAAACTGCCTTCTGAACATATACAAAAAAATACAGAAACTTTAAAAAACCCTTAACTCCTTCTTGCTCGGGATAAAAAGGTAACAGCTCAAACACATCACCAAACACAGCAAGCTAATGTTGAACCAACGCAAACTGCACCTGTGACTTCATGGAACAACCAGGATGTATTGTTTAGGTCATTTCTCAAAACAAAAGGCCGAACACTGGCTGGTTCCAGCTTCTCGAATGTTGGGATTTGACGAGTTTCTTTGTCATACGATAGTAAACTGAATATCTTTAGGTTTTGTACTGTTGGTCGGACAGAAGAAGAAACCTGAAGACGTCACCCTGCGCTCTGGGAAATTATAAAAAGGGACAATTTTATTAACAAAATAATGAATCCAGAAAATAATCAGCAGTTGCAGCTGCAGACAAAGAAACTGTTTAATGTGGATCAGTTACGTGGCGGCACCTGGTGTGCTTTATAAGTTCAGAATGGGCCGATACAGACCAGTATCGGATCATCCAGTTCCAGATCCAGACAGAAATACAATTTAATTCGCACCTTTATTATTAGGTACACCTTTCTAACGCTGTAGCCTCGAATACTCGTGTCAACAAGGTGAAACAGATTCTGCTTCATGTGGACGCGATAGCAGTTGCTGCAGATCTGTCGGCTGCGAGTCTCCCGTCCCTCCAGGTCCCAGAGGAGCTCTGCTGGACTGAGATCCGGAGGCTGCTGGAGTTGGTGGGAAGCAGCTGGAGACGACGCGAGCTTTGTGACGTGGAGCGTCCATACAGGGACGCAACACTACTCAGGTAGGCTGCGGACTTTAAACCACTGCTCAGCTGGTATGAAGGAAATATTTGCCACACCATTACACCAGAACCAGCAGGCTGAACCGCTGACACGAGCCTGGATCCATGAATCCATGCTGTTTGCACCACATTCTGACCCGACCGTCTGCCTGTGGCAGCACGAGTCCAGATTCGTCAGACCTGACAATGTTTTTCCATCTTCTACTGAGCCTCCGTTTCCTGTTAGCCGACAGGTTCCACGTGTTCAGAGACGCTCGCCCGTCTCCTTTCTGTCCGCTCGGACCAGTCCGCTGCGTCTCCTCTGAGCTCGGTCAAACGGGCGTTCTCGCGCTCTGCAGGGTTTTTGTTTCCGGCTCTGAACTCGAGATCGGCAGTTTGTGACAAACTCAAACCACCAACCAACAGTCAAAGCCACTTACATCACGTTTCTTCTGACGAACACCCGAACCTCTTCGCCACGTCCGCACGCTTTCACGCACCGAGTCGCTGCCACACGATTGGCCGATGAGATATTTGCATTGACGAGCAGGTGTACAGGTGTTGCTAACAAAGTGGCCACATTAAGGCCCTTAGTCGCACACCGAACCGGTGGCTTTTCGGGTCCCAGGACAGTCGAGTTGTGGACCGTTGGACGGACAAAACAAGACACTTGAAGACGTCACATTGGGCATTTTCCACAGTTTTGTGAAGTTTTCTAGACCAGAATAATTAATCGATAATGAAAACACGCGACGAGAGACAAAGTCTTCGGTGTCTGCTTGCGTGATCAACAACCAGCGGCGCTCAGACGTGGAGGTCGTTTCTACGGGCTGCTCTCCCGACCGGGAGCACCTTACGACGGGACGGCGTCCTTATCATCATCTCCAGAGGGAGTTTACACCGGTCGCTCTCCCGGCGGCGAACGGCCCGCCACACGGCGACACCAGCCAAGCCCTGGACGAGCTGTATGGAGTTAGACGGGACCGAGACCTCGGAGGCTGGCGAGAGATCAGACGTCAGCTGCAGCGTGGTGCGACTACTTTGTACTGCGGACATATTTATACTGCGCTTATATATTTATACTGCGGCCATATTTATACTGCGCTGGCTCCACCTGCCTGCTTACTTACGGTTGACATCTCAGTATATACACCTGTACACACTCCCGTCTACAACCTGTTCTCATCACGTACACACATCTACTGCACAGCCTGTTTACAGTTCATACATTTTACTTTTATAATCCTATATTATTATTATCCTGCTGCATTTTTCTTTATGCATATCTGTACTGTGCATATTCAGAAGACGACTGATTGTCATTATCGACTCATCTGATGACCGTCTTGTGGAAAACGCCCGTCACCTTTTTTCCAAAGCCCAAAATAACGACCAACAGTCCAGAGACACTCAGTTTAAAACGATATAAAACCAGACACCAGAAATATCCGGCATCTTCACTTACAAAAGGCGACTTAATTAACTATTTTGATGAGCTATTAATTCTCTTTCAATCAACTCACTGATCAATCGACTAATCGTTTCAGGGCTGAGTTTGTGTTTTCACCACCTGTTTTTCAATAACGCCACCTCTGTGAAGTTAATTCATACGGAGATTTTTCCAAAACTCAGTCTGTAAGTTTGATGCGGCTGCAACTAACGATTAGTCTAATTATTTTCTAAATTAAACTGCTTAATCGCTTCGTCTTTAAAATGTCCAGAAACAGTCGACACTAAACCCAGATATATATTCAGCTTACTATCAATATACAAGAAAAACAGAAACTCTGAAATGTTTGGTGTCGTACTCAGAAAATGATTCATTGATTATCAGAACAGTTAGTGATTGACAGACTGGGTTTCAGTATTGTGATATACCTGTAAAGACCTGTGGCCCTGACCCCCCTCAGCACCATGTCCCTCATTAAAGCGTCTCTAACTGAGACTTGTGGCTCCTGGTGAATGAGGTCAGGGGCCACAAACAGCTGAGGGCTAAAACCCTCATTCAGACTTCAGACGGCAGCCCGGTGTGGGGGCAGGCCGTCCCCGGCAGCGGAGGCCTCTGTGCGGCCTGAGCAGAGCCGCCGCTCTGAGGCCGCTGGGCATCTCCGGTGCTGCTAGCTTGTGGCTAACACATCCCATTGTTTTCAGTGAGGGATGCTAATACACATATATAGCGGATTTCCCGTTTGAGTGCAGAATTAACGTGGGAATGCCGTTGTGAAATGTTGACATAAAGCCCGTGTAGGAGAGTAAAACACTTCAGATGTGGAGGATTAAGACGGTTACATCACCGAGCGAGCTAGCGTTACCGAGCAGCTCGACATCACCTGACGGTTGGCTGTAAATAATATGTCAGCTCGTTATTACTTTCAAGGTCGGCACAATTAATTCAGCCATTTTGCTCGCTGGAGCAAAACGGCTGACCCGAAGACTGCGGCTCCACCACCGCCTCACAGACTCCGGGGGCTCGGGCTGGTCTGCTCCGCGGGTCTGCGGGGCTAGCGGAGCTACAGTGGCCGCCTGGCTGCATCCAGGGGCAGCCGCTAGCTAACGGCAGCTAACTGACCTGCCCAGCGTTAGCCGGCTAGTTAGCTGCTAGCAGCGTTAGCCGCCGTGATTTCACAAACAAGCCCAGCATCAGAGGGGATGTTCTCGTCCGTCGTCCCTCCTCCAGCCGTCTGCCGAGAGCTGATTTCTGGATAAACCCCGAAAGCCTCACCGGCTAACTCTCAGCCAGAAGCAGCGCTAGCTAACAGCGATGCTAACGGAGGCGGCGGCCGGCCTGCGAGCTCTCGGAGGAGCGTGAGAGGAGGAAAACACGGCGGGATGCTGCGGGACGAGCAGCCCGGACTAGCTCGCTGCCAGACCGGGAACCGGCGCTCTCGGCTGGCTGGCTGGCACGCTTACCTTGTCGGACAGCACCTCCGGGTGACGGGTGAAGCGGCTCCGGGGGCTGCAGCGGTGTATTGACCCAGTATTATTACGGAGCAGAACGACCCGCTCCGCCTGCCGCCGCCGCCGTCAGCAACAAACCGACCACAATGAATCAAAGTCTGGCTTTAACCGCACACATCGGCCGCTGCGGGGTCCGGAACAAACCCGAGCGTCGGCTGCAATCCGCGTCCTGCGTCCTGCAATTATTAAAACATAATAATACAGAATGTGCGCGCACACGCCCGCGAGCGCTGGGCATTCATAAATAACGTTTACGGTGCCAGGCGGGGGGGGCGGGGCTACACCTCCTCCCCGGCACCTGGTGTCTCGTTGTCACCGCAGACTCACTCCAGCCCGCAGCTCAAACACTAATATAACATAAATTAGCAGAATTCAGCAAGTGTCACAATGAGCCCTGAAACGCCAAAGGATGACGGGAGTTGTAGTTCGGAGCAGTTTGCAGACGTCAGGCGGTGGGACGGTGACCGGACCGACGGATGCTTCAGGCCGATGCAGAGGCACACCGTGTGGGCGGAGCAAGTAGCTCACCTGTGCAGCAGCAGCAGCAGCTCACCTGTACAGCAGCAGCAGCAGCTCACCTGTGCAGCAGCAGCAGCAGCAGCAGCTGACAGGCAAATGTCACGTGACTCAAGTTGTGGAGTTCAAACCTCTTCAGTTACTGTACAAACTTTTTTTTTTTTTTTTTACACAAACAGTTTATAAAATCTGATGTTTTGTTATAAATTAAACTCCCAACAGTTTATAAGAGTTCAGCTGAATCGATCAGTCGATTAATAAATTAGTCGACTGACAGAAAAAAATCAACGTTTTTAGTCGTTTCTCCTGTAAATCCCTTCCTGGCTGCAGCTGCTCAGATGTGCAGATCTGCTGCTTTTCCTCTGAACGACTGTAATAACTGTGATGTTTGTTAATAACGTCGAGCTTCGGACTGTCGGTCGGACACGACGACACGCTGAAGGCCTCGCTTTGGGCTCTGGGTCGCTCTGTTTGTTGGCAGTTCGTGTTTTGCCGGTGGAACCCGTCCGAGTGGCAGATTATTTGACCACCAAGACGTCACTGGATATTTTACATTTGACTTGTGTGAAAAAAATAAAATCTGCATGAAGTGTTGTGAGAGTGACTCCTGCAGGAGAGCAGCAGCACGAGCTGTAGCTGTTCTGCTGCTAAAGTGAGTACTAACGCGTCCCGTAGTTTGTTTATTCACCAATTAATTGATGCCAAGCAACTTTAAATATTCTAATATGAAATAAACTAACAGCTGCTTTTTGTAACTCTGAATATCAGAGCCATGGGAGCGTCGGCCCCCCCAGGAGCAAGACCCCCGACTGAAAGACAAAACGACGCAGCTGCAAGTCTTTGTGACAAGAAACAGCTCAGAGAGTCTGATCCCAACGAGCCGACCCCTCCTTCTGACTCCGGGTCAGTCAGACCCGGGGCCCGTGCCCCGGACGAACACATGCTTAGGGTCTGTAGAAGAAAGCAGTCGAGTCTGAACTTCCAACACTTTATTTACATCTTTATTAATCACATCCTTCAGCTTCGCGCTCGATATTCAAGCAGCACAAAATGACAAATTGAGAAACACAAAAAAGTAAAAAAGAAAACTCACAACAACACAAAGTGACAGCGTTTTCTCCTCCACTAATCAAGGTGTGTTTTTTAGAAAAAACATGGAGGTACAGAGAGGAGGACGTGGCGCCTGAGCCCGACAGACAGACAGACAGACAGCGGAGCGTGAAGGGGACGTGGCCCCGAGACAACGGCAGTGACACCCGACGGCACAAAGAGACTAAACCAGTGACTTCAAGGACAAAACGATCAGCAGCCTTTCCTTCAGTGCAGGATCAAAGTAAAACATGATGCAGGTGAGAAATGCTCCATCTGATGCAGTTCAACATAAACACAGAAAGTGCAAACTATAGTACCACGCTCAGGTCAAAGTGTTCAGCTGTCCGAGCCGAGGACGCGTTCGAGAGCGGCCCGGGAAATCCCAACACTTCCGGGGCCGGAGCAAAGAACGCGGTTCCTCTCGGGTTCCCTTCAGGTCGCAGCCCTCCTCCCGCCGAGAAGACATCACGGAGGGGCGGAGGCCACTCTGATCGAGGACCAATCACGTCCCTGCTGTCGTTAACCATCTTAAAAAGATACTGAAACCACACGCACGCTTTTACTCCGACACATTCAGGATCGACAGGTTAGAGGGTCCAGACGACTTCCCTCGACGAGGGCTGAGGAGTTAAAGACGTTGACCGACGACTGAACCTCGTTTGTTTCAGGTGGGTGGAGATCCGGTGACCATCAGTACGGATTCCAGAACAGCTGGTCCGAGAAAACAGGAACCTGCTGGTCATCAGAGCCGAAATCTACGGGAACAAAACGGAGTCAGATCAAATCTACGCAATCAAGACATGGCAGGGGTCCGCTGTCGGCCGCGTAGCTATAACACACTTCAGTTTATTAGCGACCCAAGAGAAAGTTACTGCGTCAGGTTTTGATGCTCTCTGAACAGTTTCTGATGAGATGCTTCAACAAAAATATATTCAGTTTTATTCTCTGGAACGAACTCCCAGAAAACTTGATTCGTCTTATTGTACTTTAGCTTCTATTTCTTTGCCATTTTATTGTTTCTCTTCCTATACAAAAAATAAAATAAATAAACCCTGTTTCTCTCTATTGATCTTTTCTTGCCTACATCTGCTCTTAACGTCCGTCACGTGAAGCCCTTTGAACTGCCTCGCTGCTGAAGGTACAAGCGAGGATTCTTCCATCTTTTCTACACCGCTGCCGAAAGGTCACGGCGGGAAGTTTTGATCCAAACAGATTTTGCTTTACCGGACACGACGTTTAGCTTCCCTCGGATGCAGAGAGAGGCTGAGCTGTATGACGATGCAGTGCACCTGTGATGACGCTGCGACTGGGGCCGACTAACTTACCTGCAGGGGCCTGGCTGAGCGTTGAAGCTGCTGTACGAACTCCTGTGGTTGTCTAGGTAACGCATCTGTCCTGTCAGATACGAGCCTGACCTGTGACCTCACCTCGGGGGTCGTCGGCCTCCAGCAGGAGGCGGAGCCAGTCCGTCATGTTGTCGTCGGTGGTCAGCTGACTCGCGAAGGAGTAGCTCAGGCCGGGAGGCGAGCGAAGAGGCCTGTGGCTGCTCTCAGCATCCTGCCAGAAGATCTGTGATAAAACAAGTTTCCTCCAGGTCTACACAGAAAGTCTGACTTACAGATTGTGCGAGCAGCTACTGGACGGTGGACATTATTAAGGCGTGTTACCGGTGAGAGCGGGCTGTTCCAGGGTCCAGGCAGCTCCTGCGACGTCACGGCCGACAGAGGAGACACAGAGGAGGTTTCAGAGGCTGCTGGAGTCTCCTTCTCTCTCTGCCCGTCTCCTCCGTCCTCACACAGGTCAGAGGTCATCTTCGCCAGCTGGCTCTGCCTGCAAACAACCAGGAGGAGTCCTCAGAAATGCAGCTAAAGGGTTCGGCGCCGTTTCATCTTCGGAGCTGCCGAACTTTCCTAAGTTACCTTCCTCGCTGCGTCGACAGGCGGCCGCTCTGCGTTAGATAATCTGTCGCTGTCATTAAATGTTTTACAAACTGCGTCAGAGTAAACATTGTTCGGTGTTTTGTGTCTGACGTCAAACCATCAGCGTGAGAGATTTTTACAGCAGCGGGTTTACTGGCTCATCATGAAGTCCGCCTTCTTTATTTAATGTCTCTTAATGTACAAACTGAGGTCTGAAGTTTTGACTTGTTGGTGGGCCAATCTTCATTAAACAGTCGTCATCAAAATATTGTTTAAATGTTCATTAGTTGTAATTTTACACGCTAACATGGTAAGTGTGAGCAGGTCTGAGGTGAAGTACTCTGATCCTTTACTGCAGTTAAAGTCCTGCATTCAAAAATTTAAAGTACAGAAGTATTAGCATCAAAATACAGTGCCAAAGCACTCATCATGCAGAATAATATACATTATCGTGTTGTCACTTTAATGCTGCCGCTGCTGAAGGTGGAGCTCACTGTACTGCCTTTATACTCTGCTGGGTGGCTTCATCTGTAATAATGCTACATAATGTGAGATACAAGACTGTGTCGTCCCTCATTCGTCCAGCAGTGGTCCATCGTAGAAAAGGTTTCAGTCGTCGTCGTCTGGACGCTGTTTTCAGAATCAAGACGTTTCGGCTCCCATCCGGAAGTCATTCTCAATTGTGAAAAAAAATGGGACGGGAACTCAGAAATTTAAGCTACTCTGTGATAAATAAGCCCCGCCCTCAGGAAGGAGTCTACCTGAGTGTCTGCTGTTTACCTGCCTAGTTTCACCTGAAACTGATCTTCTGTTTAAAGAGGGGTTTTCTTTTTTCACAAAAATGGCTTCTTTGACTCCTCTTTCAAACCAACTCTTCCTCTAAGTAGTAAGATTCTAAGTAGAGAGAAGAGTTGGTTTGAAAGAGAGTCAAAGAAGCCATTTTTGTGAAAAAGAAAACCCTCTTTGAAAAATGGTGGTCTGAGATTCAATCTGCCCAAAGTTTACCACAGTGTATTAACACCGTGGTCAAGCCAATCACATGCTAATCAGGTACTGAACAGTGATGAGGGAGGTGCAGCCAGAAAACAATAGGCCTGATTACTGATTACTGGGCCATCATGGAAACTATTAGGTCAGTTTCAGGTGAAACTAGCTAATCAACAGATACTCAGGTAGACTCCTTCCTGAGGGCGGGGCTTAAGCAACAGAGTAGCTTAAACTTCTGAGTTCTCAGACCATTTTCACAATTGAGAATGACTTCCGGATGGGAGCCGAAATGTCCTGATTCTGAAAACAGCGTCCAGACGACTGCGACTGAAACCTTTTCTACGATAATGTGAGATCAATATCTGCAAAGTATTGAAAACTTCTCTCAGACTGAGGGGAAACTTCTACAGCTCAGATACTTTGAGTTACTCTCTTCGGCCGCCAGGACTGACAAACGGGATTTTTCTCTTAACTTTCTGCGACTTCTAGCCTCAGGACGTTTTGTGAATACAGCTCCGGGACGGTACGTTTCAGTTTCGCAGTCAGAAATG
Organism: Siniperca chuatsi; assembly: GCF_020085105.1. NCBI lineage: Eukaryota > Metazoa > Chordata > Actinopteri > Centrarchiformes > Sinipercidae > Siniperca > Siniperca chuatsi. The sequence goes on from NC_058055.1 coordinate 28,901,578, forward strand.
ATGCGCCTCCCAAGAGCATGTTGTCAACACCGGACGATGATGCGTCACCTGTCATTATTGACTAAATAACGGTTAGTTGCAGCTCCAGATCAGACACTTGCACCTACAGTTGCTCCACTGGGTCCCGTGCGTCAGCGGCGTCCGGCTGGGTGTCCGTCGGAGGGTCCCACAGGTGCAGCGCTCGCCTCCACAGACGCACCTGCATGTCCCAGGAGCGCCGGCTGTACTTCCTGTACTTGTTGGGAGTGGACGGGTGGAGCTTAGGATCCCTCAGGTGTCTGAGGAAGAGGAGACGTCAGAGTTTAAAAGAGCAGATACAACTGATTTTATGGGCCTAAATTATTATTATTCAGTTATTTAAAGAAAACGACAAACATAACTGAATGAGAAGGCGGCGCCGGGGACGGCTGCCGTGTCTCGAGCTGCTCTCAAGTTAGCTTTTTACTTAGAGGAAGTCAAAATGTTGCTAATCTGATAGATGCTAACATGCTAACACCAACATATAGGCGACAACAGAAAACATTAAAGCCACGAGGAGAGCGAGACCCGGTCACAGCTCATCAGATGGTCTGTTGTGATGTCAGCTGCAGGTCGGTGCTGCTGTTCTCTACAGACACGTCTGTTAGCCCGTCTGTGAGCCCGTCTGTGTTCACATGCGGTCAGACTGTCCCGTCAGAGCAGCCGAACCAGCAGTCAGCAGCTCCTGTCTGCAGTGGACCCGTGGACGGACAGACAGCTGTCTCTGGATCACTGTGAGACTGAAGGAAACTTAGAAACAGCAGGATTCTCAGGCAGGTTCTGCAGCCGCTTTCTTAGAAATGTCGTGTCACCAGGGTCAACATGGCGAAGTTAAGGTTTCAGAGACGGTCCCCCCCTTGTGATGTTCAGCCTGACAGATTGGAGCTTAACACCGCTGTCATAATTTGTTCTTGCGAGACAGTTTGATGCTGTGACCCCCATATTCTGTCCAGCTGCTGACTGTGTTTAAACTGGACTCAGTATCAGCTGTGTGTTTTCTCACTTGGGGACTTGCTGCAGGTAGCTCTGGTAGCCGCTGGTGTTCTTGCCGTATTGGATCTGTTTCTGCCGCCGCTTCAGAACCGCAGCGTTGGTCTCGGTGTTTGCCGGGTCCGGGAGGCGGGGATAGCAGCGACCGAGAGGGGGCCTGCAGGGACACAGAGGTCAGTGATGAACTGAGGGGTCAGGGACCAGATGGGGGTTCAGTTAAAAGGAGGTACCCTGTGGAGCTTCTGACCACTAGTAGTGATGATTTTTTTTTACAAGTGGGTTCCTGACTTGTTTCTATCTTCTACAAGGGCGCACAGTCATGACGGTTTTCACGCTGTGACACGGATCGACAGTCTGCGGTGTAACCAGACCCGTTGAGAGAGCTGCGACACTTCCATAGACTTCTGTTGTGAATCGGAAGCAGCAATAGTTCCTAACACAGCACGCCTACGGGTGAACTGACGACATGACTGCATTTTGACATTTTAACGCAGAAGCCGACCTCTCATCAGTCTAGTCAATAGTGGTATTTTATGTAGCCAGCTTTAATTATTGTAAGATAATAGCTTGTTAGAGTCAAACTGCTGTTAGCCAGCGTAAGCAACGCGTGCTAGCTACCACAACCAGATGTCCGTTAGTTTACGTTTACCTCAGATTAATCTGAGTTATTGGCGTTCAAAGTTTCTTCGGTTTTAGATTTATTGCTGAAGTTAGCGTCACTTAGTTGCTACAACATTAGTACATCTGATTACAATGAATGGCAGCTAGCTCAACTAGATAACCTGGCTAGCGCGCATCTAGCCAGGTTGTTCTTGGTTGATTCAGTCATCACACACACCGTGTGTTGGACAGTGAAGCGATGACACAAACACGGAGGATCACAGTAAGGAGGAAGTAGAACTAATTACTTCCTATTTTTCTGTCGAGCCGACGTGAAAGCATGAAGGCCGACTGAGTGATGGGTACGCAACAGTGCTGAATATTATATTTCCACCACTATAATGACGCGTTTGTGGCTCTAGCACTACCAACAACAGAGTGGAAGCCCATGGGTGCTCGGCTGCGGGGGGTGTACATACCCGACCCAAGACCAGGTCCCAGCTCTGGTCTCGCCCGATTGCCTTTCCTGCCATCTGTCTCTCCCTGTGCGACGTCGAATGAGTTTCTTTGAAAACGGCCCGTTCAAGGATCAGTTATTTACCCCCTCTCTGGATAATAAAATGTGTTGGATGCAGATGTCTGCCTTGTATATTTTGCACTATTGACCAAACTTCTTTCTTGGCTTAAACTGAGCAGCTGCGGCGTCACGGATATTCACGTGTGCCTGTTTATGCGAATGTGGTAACAGAACATTAGGATGCGAGTAATTATGACCACAGAAGCACGAGAGAAATATTAACATACTGGAAATGTATTGGACATTACGGGAACAGTCTTCCCTCCGAGATTAAACACAGAAAAACGGATTAATGCTGTCGGAGAAAATGCTATCGTATATGTTGATTTTAAGTTCAGTCAACATAGTAATCAATATTTATTTAAACCGCAGCAGCAGATAGTCGCTGTGCCGTCTGTCCCGCTGGAAGCCATTCGGCCAGGTTGACCGCGCAGACTGAAAGCTACATGAACCATGTGACCGCGAGATCAAAGCGTGCGCAACTCAACGGGTCGGGCCGTAACGTGCCGAGAAACGTAGCAGTGCGCCAAAACAAAAGCGAAGAAGACGACCGCGAGTTCGCCAACGTGGATGGACACAAAGCCCTCTGGGATTCTGGGAGCGCCACAAATTAAATTTACCTCATTTGTATTAAAAAAAGGTGGCGGCAGAAATTTAGGTGATGTGACCCTTTAAATGGCTGCCGTGTAGTTCAGGAACAAAAAATAAATAATACAGAAACCCTGCATCTTTGTTAATTAGTTGATGAATTAATTTGTCTATAAAAATAATGACTTGAGGCGTTCAGCTGTTTATCATTGGTTGTCCAGATGGTTACATCCTTAATTCTAAGAAAAATAAAATAAAAAGCAGAAGAATAAACGTTTGTTTGAGTTCAGCAGCTGTTTTCTGAGTGAACAGACCTCTTGTTGTCCAGGTCGTCCGTCCCCACGGCCACACTGCTGGTGGACACTTTCAGGATGCAACGCTCCAGGATGGACGGCCTGAACGAAGACAGACAGACGGACAGCAGATTGTTCAGTGCGACTCACAACAGGGTCAATAACGTTTATTATGCAAATTTAGTTAACGGTTCAATGTATCTGGTTTAGTTTTAAAGAAATCCTGCCACACGCATGCGATGTGTAATATAGAAAGAAAAAATTAAATGTAGTTTGGGAAATGTGTTTCCAGTCTTTATGCTAAGCTAAGCTAGCCAGCGGCATCATATTTAGCGTACAGACATTAAAGTGGTATCAGTCTGAACATTAACTCTCAAAGAAAGAACAAGAGGATTTCATAAGACGTTGTTGACTGTAGCCTTAAATACTACTGCTGCGTCAAGTGTCATTAATAACTATTAGATATAAATGATCCTGGCCAATCAGATTTATGCAAAAACCACGAATGTCGCACGACATTTTGTATGACGTCATTATGAGCGTGAGACTTGTCAGCTGTTGTTGAACCTGCGAGGTTTGTTGCCGGCAGCTCTCTCTCTCCCTCGCAGGCCGCTGGCAGCAGGAGGAGACGGGAGCGGAGACACGTTACTGTGAAGAGGAAGAAGACGAGCGTCAAACTCTACAGACGGCAGGAATCAATCAGTGTTCACATACGAGTTATGGCTCTGATGAGTAGGACTTCTGGTCAGTGATTTAAATCCTGTCCAAACATGTATGTGGTGGTGGTGGTAATAATAATAACAACAACAACCAAAATGACCTCCTGTTTCTGTAAACTGGTTGGTCCTCCTGTCATTTAAAATCCCGTCCAGAGAGGGATTTTTATTTAAACTGTCCCATCAGAGCAGCCGAACCAGCAGTCAGCAGCTCCTGTCTGCAGTGGACCCGTGGACGGACAGACAGCTGTCTCTGGATCACTGTGAGACTGAAGGAAACTTAGAAACAGCAGGATTCTCAGGCAGGTTCTGCAGCCGCTTTCTTCTCTGGCGTCTCAGCTGGTTTCTGGAGGTTTATTCTGGAAGGACGTCAGAGACGATGACGTCCTCTGGAAGTGCGAGTCGCGCTGAACGACTCGATGTGAGTTTCCTGTCTGAGAGTTCAGACCTGACTGAGTGACGACTCTGAGGAGGTTTCTGACTCAGATCCACCTCCTGCAGTATCGCTGCCTCCCCTTCAGCTCTCCGGCGCCCCTGAGGAGGCTTTAGTCTCTCTTTAGTCTCTGTCCTGCTGCCTGTCTGCTACAGACCAGGTCCTGTCCTGTCACCAGGGTCAACATGGCGTCCTGAACGAGGAGTTAAATCACAGACGAGCTCGGAAGGTCTCCTCCCCTGGTGATGTTCAGCCTGACTGATTGGAGCTCAAAGTGTTTATTTTAATTTTGGATTCATAGTAATTTAAAGTGACAGTGCCTCGATACAAGAATTTTATTGTATAGATTTCCAATTAATTCTATGCAGATGACAAAGTGATTGATAAATCAAAAATAATTCAACATTGATAATGAAAATAATGTTTATATTAGCTTATTAGAGCTGCAGCTAAGTGCTAGAGACTGCCAGTCGATTAGCGCTAGGAGTTAGCATAAGCAATTCATAGGCTAGTAAAAAGTGCTAACGGCTATCAGACAACAAAAGAAATGTTTGAGAAAGAACATTGAATTGATTTATCAATTCATGAAATTCTTAAAAATAATTACGCAAAACCAAACACCACATACTTTGTTTGATCCCTTTTATTTCACCTTAAGCAGCGTTAACGTTTTAAAAAAGGCCACCTTGTGAATAATGTTCACACAGAGTGAAACATTCAAACACAAGACTCCATGTTTTTCTGTACCATAACATCAATACGGCCAAGTTTTCACGCGTCTGCTGCGTACGTTCAGACAAATCACAGATTTGTATCTTTGGAAACTCACATAGTAACGTTTGGGGATCAGGGTTTTGCTCTCGGACCCTTTGAGCAATCTGAAACTGTAGAAAATAAAACCACCACGGTGCAGTTTCCTGCAGATATACTGTGACAAAGAGTTATTCAACCCAAAACTTCAGACCTCAGTTTATAAAATAATGACGTCTCCATCTCATGCGCCTGTGATCGCTGTAATTAAGTACAATTCTGAGGTATTTTAGCAGAAGTATAAAGTAGCATAACATGGAAGCATTTCCATGTTATGCTACTTTATACTTTAAACTTCAGTTACTTTGCAGATTCACATATTATAATACATATTACAGATGAGGCCATTATAACGAGCTCCACCTTCAGCAGCATTAAAGTGATGAACACGTTAATGCATCAACAACTAGAATCCACTAACATTATTCTGCATGAGAACTTCTACTTTAGGTACTGATGCCAGTACCTGTGTACTTTTACTTGTATCCGAGTGTTTCTACACTGTCGTATTGCTACTTTTCCTTTAGTACAAGCTCCGAGTACTTAGAGTACTTATTTAGTTTGTCACCGACACAGCCGGCCACCTGTCAACCAATCGCTGCAGACGCAGTGAAACACGATGTCATCATGAGGTCATCCTCCTATATGCAGTCCGAGTTGCAGAGAGACGAGAGCTCCTCGTGGCGAGCTAAGGTGCGTTTCTCACCTGACCAGGCTGTCGTAGACGGAGCTGCAGCCGGGGAGGAGCCACGGCTCGGGGGCGGAGCATCCGGAGGCGGCGGCGGCGGCCAGCAGCGGGTCAGGTAGGCCGTTCCACACGGCCGCCGACCAGCCCTTCACACAGACACACGACCACGGGCTGAAACAGAAGCTGAGGACACCAAACTGCATTAACATCACATCTGTTTTTAATGAAACACGTCTCAAAGCCACATCAGACGGATCCTGACTCCCGGACTGGTTTTTAGTCTAAACGCAAACCCGATCCTCCCACAATGCAATGCACAAAGGAGCTGCTCACAGCTGGACTGCCAGACATTTTAAACTGGTTCAACTTAAAAACAGACGTTTCCCTGCGGCCTTAAACACGCGAGTTCACTGAACTTTAAGTTGAATTAATTCAGAGTCTCGTGAGTTTTGAATCCTCGTTCTGGTGCCGACAAACAGACAAAAACTGAGAAATTAACGCGTTAAAAAACGCAAACTCTCAACTGAGAATGTGAAACCAGGTTTAAGTTTAATAAATGCTGATTCAACTTAATATCTTACACACTTCACGTTAGTTTTCAGAGTCACTTTAAAGAGGCTGCTGATAACCGTGTACTGGACCAGCGGGGCAGGAAGTACTCCGATCTTTACTGCAGTAAAAGTATGAACACGTTCAAACCCTGAGTATTACATTATCAGTATAATCAGCTAAAAGTACTAAAGTCTGACAGTGAGAGTCGTGATGGACATTTAGAGGAAATGAGCCACAGCTCGTCAGCAGCACAGAGACAGACAGGTGAGCTGCAGGTGAGCTCTGATGTCACAGTGACCTCACCGACTGCAAGATCACGAGCCGAATAAAACAAACCGTGAAGTTTGAGACGTTGCAGCGTCGCTGCCGCTACAGGTCATTCAGTGAAACGCGATCACATCCACGCTTTAAAACGTCCGATTCAGAGCGGAAGAGTCACGTCCTGTTTTGCGTAAGCTGTGAGAGTTTTTACTGAACGAAGGAAACAAGAGTCGACTGATGTGAAACAGGAAACTTCCACCTGATACTGTTGATGTTACTTTCTCTGAAAACACAACCTTCATTTAACGCAGACTCACGCAGAAGCTTCACTAAACCTGAAAAAGCTTAGTTAAAACACTTCCTGTTGCGACTTCATATTAAAAGCCAGACTGCTGTCTTAGCTGGAGAACTTTTACTGTGAAAAGCAGCTACAGGAAGTGTAACGTTAACTACTTTCACCTTCAGAGGCTGAACTGATCCGTCAGACTCCTGTTGAGTATTTTATATTTATTCAAGTACTTTGAAGTATTTCACTAAGTTACATTTATTAATTTGAGTATTTAAATATGTGACGACCATCTCCTGCATGTATGTATTTCTATCAGTCTAGCTGACAATATTAAAGTGTTGGTTGAAACATGCAGAGGCCTTGATACAGGTATTTACTGTCCTCCATCTTTGACTTGTGTCTTTAGGAGAAAACTGACTAGAAACAACATTAACATTTGTGTTTTTGAACCAGGTGTTCCTCTCACCACCTCTCCACCAATCAGAGAGGAGAGCAGTAGCCTGCGAGGCCAAACCCGGGGCCCAGGACGGCAGGACTTCACTCGCTGCTGCACCTGAACAGGTGTTCATCGCCTCCTCTCAGTTTCCGGAGACTTTAGAGACTAAATCAAACTGAAGCCTCAAAGTGAACAAGACGCGGTTATGCTGCGGGTGTGTTGCGGGTTTGCTGCGGTTATGCTGCGGGTTTGCTGCGGGTAAGTTCCGGGTGTGCTGCGGGACAGGCGCGCTCCTGGTCGGTCTGCAGCGGCCGGTAAAGCGGTTTCCGGTGGCGGTACAGACCTGGAGGAGCGCAGCGGGCTCTGAGCTGCCGTTTCCGCTCCGCTGCTTGACATCGTGCACTTTGAGTTTGGCGCCTTCTCTTCACGCGGACAGACGCCGTCCAGCCGCTTTCACAGCTCTTTAATGAGGCGCACCTGAGGGGGGCGGGGCCTCACCTGGGCTGCATCCGGTGCCGCGAGCACCGGCCTGCAGAAGCTTGGACTGTCAAAGTAAAAGCATCCTGTGTTCCAGGTAAAGGGACAGAAGTCTTATTATTCCAAACGCCCAGCGCAGTCACGTGACAGGCAGGTGCGCAGTCACGATAGAAAATCTAACCTGCAAATCAATTAGGACGAATTATATCGATTAAGATGAAACGTTCCTGACCCTCAGGGGGAAAGTCACAGGTTCCCGCAGAATATGAAGCAGCTGCTGCAACATTAACGCATCAGGAATATGATTTATATTGATGCAGGATGAGTATTTCTACTGCGAGTACTGCAGTAACATATATTATACACGCATCCAGGTGCACAGTGGACATATTAATGTGAGTAGATGTACTTCACCGCTGGCGTTTGCTGCTTGTTCCTCTGCTGTTATTAATATTATATATTAAATGTTCAGTATTTTGTTGAATACTGTGATTTATGATTCCTGTCACGACCCACGTGATTGATTAATATCCAGTAATTCAAGTATTTGTTTAAATCCTCATTTTACATTTAACTGTGTGTTCTGGTGAGAGCCTTACACACTTCTCTGGCTTTTACAACAAGTTCTCTTCTTTATTATTCTTCCTTTCATGTGTTTGTTTAAATATATATAGTTGTATGTAGAGTGGCTCTTTAACCTGCTGCTGTGTGAGGAGGGGTCCGGCTTCAGAAACTGTCTCATTTCGGTTATTCTGCAGAAATCTTAATTTCTTCTTAATGATTGCTGTTTGTTGCCTTTTCCTGCAGTGAAACCGAGTCGTTTGTTTATATATATATATATATATATATATATATATATATATATATGTGATGTAGTGCCGCTCCGCTCCAGCAGGCGGCGGTGTTCACTTTTTAAAGACGAGCGCTGAGTTTGCGACAGCCGTATTCCGTCAGCAGGCAAACAAGATGGCGTCTGGCAGTGGGGTGAGTTCCTGATTTGAGCTTGTTTTTGTGTTAAAATTCTGAACTCACTTGAATGTTACGTGACTCTTCTTTGAGCCCGGGTGAGTCTGTTTGTCAGAGCTGCTAACGGCTCATACTGTTTCCGTTTAACGTGTTTAAAAACCGCTTCAAGCGCCGGCGCGTCAGCTAGCAGCTAACCACAGCTAGCCTGGTAACAAGCAATTTAAAAGTTTCCGGTTTCATTTAAAAGTTAACGGAGTTTTCTCGACTGTTTCCTAAAGCGTCAGATAGTGTGTTGGTTCATGTCTGTTGGCTTTAGCGCGGACGCAGAATAACGCTGCTAAATGTTAGCCTGTTCCGCTAGCAGCAGCGACAATAGGACTTCCGGCCACAGCCCTTCACAGTAAAAGCGTCATGGGAAAAATATCTTTAGCTACCAAAACATGAAACATGGCGCCCGGATGCAGCTAGCGTCACTTAATGTGTAGTGAAGTCTCAAAGTGTTTGTGTTGCTGACGCTTTCCCTTCTTCTTCTTCTTCTCCTCTTGTAGTCCGGTAAGAACGACTTCCGTCGGAAGTGGGACAAAGACGAGTATGAAACCCTCGCCCAGAAGCGTCTGGCGGAGGAGCGAGACCGAGAGAGGAGGGACGGTGAGCCGACGGCGAGGAGCGTTTCCTGTTTAGCCGCGACCGCCCGTCGGCGTTATTTCATTTGTGCTCTCTCTCTCTCAGGGAAAGCCGCTCCGCCGGTCAAGCGGGACCTCCTGCGTCACAGAGACTACAAGGTGGATCTGGAGTCCAAACTGGGGAAGACCATCGTCATCACGAAGACCACGCCTCAGGCGGAGATGGGCGGGTAGGCAGAGCGCCTTCTGACACTGAACTTCTGACAGACCAGAGCCGCGCGGCGCCGCACTCTGATTGGTCGGTTTGTGGTCGCGGCCTGTCCGGTCTCCAGAGGACGCGTCTCCCAGTGAGATCGGGACCTCAGGACCGGCCGGCACGCCGCCTCAGGACCGGCCGGCACGCCGCCTCAGGACCGGCCGGCACGCCGCCGTTTAAAAAGGTTTCTTCAGCATCTGTTGCCTGCCTCTGATTGGCTGTCTTCTTCTTCTTCTTCTTCTCTTTCAGATACTACTGTAACGTCTGCGACTGCGTCGTCAAAGACTCCATCAACTTCCTGGATCACATCAACGGGAAGAAGCGTGAGTTCGAGTCCAGGAAGGGACACGTGTGTGTGTGTAACTCTGTGTGTGTGTGTGTGTGTGTGTGTGTGTAACTCTGTGTGTGTGTGTCTCTGTGTGTGTGTGTAAACTCTGTGTGTGTGTGTGTAACTCTGTGTGTGTGTGTAACTCTGTGTGTGTGTGTGTGTGTGTGTAACTCTGTGTGTGTGTGTGTGTGTAACTGTGTGTGTGTGTGTGTGTGTGTGTAACTCTGTGTGTGTGTCTGTGTGTAACTCTGTGTGTGTAACTCTGTGTGTGTGTGTAACTCTGTGTGTGTGTGTGTGTCTGTGTGTGTGTGTGTGTGTGTGTGTGTGTGTGTGTAACTCTGTGTGTGTGTGTGTGTGTGTGTGTGTGTGTGTGTGTGTGTGTGTGTGTGTGTAACTGTGTGTGTAACTCTGTGTGTGTGTGACTCTGTGTGTGTGTGTGTGTGTGTGTGTCTGTGTGTGTGTGTGTGTGTGTCTCTGTGTGTGTGTGTGTGTGTGTGTGTGTGTGTGTGTGTGTGTGTGTGTGTGTGTGTGTAACTCTGTGTGTGTGTAACTCTGTGTGTGTGTGTGTGTGTGTGTGTGTGTAACTCTGTGTGTGTGTAACTCTGTGTGTGTAACTCTGTGTGTGTGTGTGTGTGTGTGTGTGTGTGTAACTCTGTGTGTGTGTGTCTGTGTGTGTGTGTGTGTGTGTGTGTGTGTAACTCTGTGTGTGTGTGTAACTCTGTGTGTGTGTGTGTGTGTGTGTGTGTGTGTGTGTGTGTGTGTGTGTAACTCTGTGTGTGTGTGTGTGTGTGTGTGTGTGTGTGTGTGTGTGTGTGTGTGTGTGTAACTGTGTGTGTGTGTGTGTGTGTGTGTCTGTGTGTGTAACTGTGTGTGTGTGTGTGTGTGTGTGTGTGTGTGTGTGTAACTGTGTGTGTGTGTGTAACTGTGTGTGTGTGTAACTGTGTGTGTGTGTGTGTGTGTCTGTGTGTGTGTGTGTGTGTGTGTGTGTGTGTGTAACTCTGTGTGTGTGTGACTCTGTGTGTGTGTGTGTGTGTAACTCTGTGTGTGTGTGTGTGTGTAACTCTGTGTGTGTGTGTGTGTAACTGTGTGTGTGTAACTCTGTGTGTGTGTAACTCTGTGTGTGTAACTCTGTGTGTGTGTGTGTGTGTCTGTGTGTGTGTGTGTAACTCTGTGTGTGTGTGTGTCTGTGTGTGTGTGTGTGTGTGTGTGTGTGTGTGTGTGTGTGTGTCTCTGTGTGTGTGTGTGTGTGTGTGTAACTCTGTGTGTGTGTGTGTGTGTGTGTGTGTGTGTGTCTCTGTGTGTGTGTGTGTGTGTGTGTGTCTGTGTGTGTGTGTGTGTGTAACTCTGTGTGTGTGTGTGTGTGTGTGTGTGTGTGTGTGTAACTGTGTGTGTGTGTGTAACTCTGTGTGTAACTCTGTGTGTGTGTGTGTGTGTGTGTGTGTGTGTGTGTGTAACTCTGTGTGTAACTCTGTGTGTGTGTGTGTGTGTGTGTGTGTGTGTGTGTGTGTGTGTAACTCTGTGTGTGTGTGTGTGTGTGTGTAACTCTGTGTGTGTAACTGTGTGTGTGTGTAACTCTGTGTGTGTGTGTGTCTGTGTGTGTGTGTGTGTGTGTAACTCTGTGTGTGTGTGTGTGTGTGTAACTCTGTGTGTGTGTAACTCTGTGTGTGTGTGTGTGTAACTCTGTGTGTGTGTGTGTGTGTGTGTGTGTGTGTGTGTGTGTAACTGTGTGTGTGTGTGTGTGTGTGTAACTCTGTGTGTGTGTGTGTGTGTAACTCTGTGTGTGTGTGTAACTCTGTGTGTGTGTGTGTGTGTGTGTGTGTGTGTGTGTGTGTGTGTGTGTGTGTGTGTGTGTGTGTGTGTGTGTAACTCTGTGTGTGTGTGTGTGTGTGTAACTCTGTGTGTGTGTGTGTGTGTGTGTGTGTGTGTGTGTGTGTGTGTGTGTGTGTGTGTGTGTGTGTGTGTGTGTGTGTGTGTGTGTGTAACTGTGTGTGTGTGTAACTCTGTGTGTGTGTGTGTGTGTGTGTGTGTGTACTCTGTGTGTGTGTGTGTGTGTGTCTGTGTGTGTGTGTAACTGTGTGTGTGTGTGTGTGTGTGTGTGTAACTCTGTGTGTGTGTGTGTGTGTCTGTGTGTGTGTGTGTGTGTGTGTGTGTGTGTGTGTGTGTGTAACTGTGTGTGTGTGTGTGTGTGTAACTGTGTGTGTGTGTGTGTGTGTGTGTGTCTGTGTGTGTGTGTGTGTGTGTGTGTAACTCTGTGTGTGTGTGTGTGTGTGTGTGTGTAACTCTGTGTGTGTGTGTGTGTGTGTGTGTGTGTGTGTGTGTGTGTGTGTCTGTGTGTGTGTGTGTGTGTGTGTGTGTGTGTGTGTGTGTCTGTGTGTGTGTGTGTAACTCTGTGTGTGTGTGTGTGTGTGTGTGTGTGTGTGTGTGTGTGTGTAACTCTGTGTGTGTGTGTGTGTGTAACTGTGTGTGTGTGTGTAACTCTGTGTGTGTGTGTAACTGTGTGTGTGTGTGTGTGTGTGTGTGTGTGTGTACTCTGTGTGTGTGTGTGTAACTCTGTGTGTGTGTGTGTGTGTGTGTGTGTGTGTGTGTGTGTGTGTGTGTGTGTGTGTGTAACTCTGTGTGTGTGTGTGTGTCTGTGTGTGTGTGTCTGTGTGTGTGTGTGTGTGTGTAACTGTGTGTGTGTGTGTGTGTGTGTGTGTGTGTGTGTGTGTGTGTGTGTGTGTGTGTGTGTCTGTGTGTGTGTGTGTCTGTGTGTGTGTGTGTGTGTGTGTGTGTGTGTGTGTGTGTGTGTGTGTGTGTGTGTGTGTGTCTGTGTGTGTGTGTGTGTGTGTGTAACTCTGTGTGTGTGTGTGTGTAACTCTGTGTGTGTGTGTGTCTCTGTGTGTGTGTGTGTAACTCTGTGTGTGTGTGTGTGTAACTCTGTGTGTGTGTGTGTAACTCTGTGTGTGTGTGTGTAACTCTGTGTGTGTGTGTGTAACTCTGTGTGTGTGTGTGTGTGTGTGTGTGTGTGTGTGACTCTGTGTGTGTGTGTGTGTGTGTGTGTGCAGACCAGAGGAACTTGGGGATGTCGATGCGGGTCGAGCGCTCGTCTCTGGATCAGGTGAAGAAGCGTTTCGAGGTGAACAAGAAGAAGATGGAGGAGAAGCAGAAGGAGTACGACTTTGAGGAGCGCATGAAGGAGCTGCGGGAGGAGGTGAGGCCCGCTGCCGGCAGGAGGCGCTCGCTGTCAGGAGCGCTCGGCCGCCGCGAGAAACGAAGCGTTTGAAATATAGGAAGCGTTGTTTCTGGAGCAGCGGTAAGCTGTCGGCGTCAGACGTTCAGAACGTGACTCGTACGCGCTAGAACACGCAGTCAGTGCTTCCTGTTTCCTGCTGCGACTCGCCGCGGGTCAGTTACCCGGCGAGGGGGGAGGGGCCGCCTCGCCTCGGCCAGCAGGTCGTTTCAAGAATCGGCCGCGTTTGATGATTCGTGTCGGACTGAGGGAAACGTTTGAACGGCGGGCTCGCCGCGTAGCGTGAAGCGCTGCAGAGCAGATCGCAGCGCCGCTCTGCACGGTCGAGCTCGCCGCCGCCGCCGCTACTGCTGACAGAGAAACCGTCACCGAGGGATTCAGCCACACGCCTCCGCTGCTTCAGAACAAACCGACTGTCCGTCTGCTCCTCCTCTCCTCCGTCTGCTCCTCCCTCCTCTCTCTCCTCTCTCCTCCCCCCTCCTCCTCTCTCCTCCCTCCTCCTCCTCCTCCTCTCCTCTCCCCCTGCTCCTCTCTCCTCCCCCCCTGCTCCTCCTCTCTCCTCTGTCTGCTCCTCTCTCCTCCCCCCCTCCTCCTCTCTCTCCCCCCCCTCCTCCTCTCTCCTCCCTCCCTGCTCCTCTCCCTCCCCTGCTCCTCCTCCTCTCTCCTCTGTCTGCTCCTCCTCCTCCTCCTCCTCCTCCTCTCCTCCTCCCCTCCCCTCCTCTCTCTCCCTCTGTCTGCTCCTCTCTCCTCCCCTGCTCCTCTCTCCCTCCCCTGCTCCTCCTCTCTCTCTCTGTCTGCTCCTCTCTCTCTCCCCCTCCTCCTCCTCTCTCTCTCCTCCTCTCCTCCTCTCTCCTCCCTCCTGCTCCTCTCTCCTCCCCCTGCTCCTCCTCTGCTCCTCTGTCTGCTCCTCTCTCTCCTCCGTCTGCTCCTCTCTCTCCTCCGTCTGCTCCTCCTCTGCTCCTCCTTCTGCTCCTCCTCCCCCTGCTCCTCCTCCCCCTCCTCCTCTCCTCTCTCCCCTGCTCCTCCTCTCTCCTCTCCCCCTGCTCCTCCTCTGTCTGCTCCTCTCTCCTCCTCCTGCTCCTCCTCTCCCTCCCCCCTGCTCCTCCTCTGCTCCTCTGTCTGCTCCTCCTCTCTCCTCCGTCTGCTCCTCCTCTCCTCCTCCCTCCTGCTCCTCTCTCCTCCCCTGCTCCTCCTCTCTCCTCTGTCTGCTCCTCTCTCCTCCCCCCTGCTCCTCCTTCTGCTCCTCCTCCCCTGCTCCTCCTTCTGCTCCTCCTCCCCTGCTCCTCCTCCTCTGCTCCTCCTCCTCCTGCTCCTCCTCTCTCCTCCTCCTGCTCCTCCTCTCTCTCTCTGTCTCCTCTCTCTCCTCCCCCTCCTCCTCTCTCCTCTCCCCTGCTCCTCCTCTCTCCTCCCCCCTGCTCCTCCTCTGCTCCTCTGTCTGCTCCTCCTCTCTCCTCTGTCTGCTCCTCTCTCCTCCCCCCCTCCTCCTCTCTCCTCTCCCCCTGCTCCTCCTCTCTCCTCCCTCCCTGCTCCTCTCTCCTCCCCCCCTGCTCCTCCTCTCTGCTCCTCCCCCCCTGCTGAAGTGATGCGTCTCAGCTCCTGCTTGTGTGTTATTCAGGAGGAGAAGGCGAAGGCGTACAAGAAGGAGAAGCAGAAGGAGCGGAAGCGGCGGGCGGAGGAGGACGTGGACTTCGAGGAGGACGACGAGATGGCGGCCGTGATGGGTTTCTCGGGCTTCGGCTCGTCCAAGAAGAGCCACTGACGCTCCGCAGCTCGGCCGCCGCACCTGCACGGGAAACCGGTTTCTGCTCCGCCCCCTCAGTCAGCCGGAGTTTCGGACCAGAACCGGACTCTGAACCGGACTCTGAACCAGGAAGGAGCAGTCCTGGTTCGGGCCGGCACACCTGAACATCTTCTTTCTTTCATCTACAAGCAGGCTCTTATTTTGGTAGTTTCATCCGTCACTCAGATTAAAGTCAGCTGCTTCCTGTCGGAGACGGACGTGGACGCAGGTGAGACAGGAAGCAGCTGCGCAGGTGAGTCCAGCTGGCCTTCTGTCTGCTCATCGTGTCCGCGACACGTTCGGGGTCACGCAGGTAAAACAAGAGCGTTTCCCCTCCAGAAGAAGCTGTTTGAGCTTCACGCAAAACACTTTCTAACGAGTCGAAATCTAAAGTTTCACGATCAATAAAAGATTCGTAATTAGTTGAAAGTTTGTCGAGTTTGTGTTTTTATCGCTGAGTGAGAAACAAACGCGTAAAGCAGGAAGAAAGAAGCGTTGTGTTGTCACGTGTCTGTTGTGTCATGATGCCGTTTTAATAAAGTTTTTTCTTTCTAATTGGCTGGCTGGTCTCTTTATTAATCAGCTGCTGTTTGTGTCGGTGAACGCGTCGCCCGGCGGAGGGGGGCGGGACGCGGTCGGCGTTCGCCGGCGCGCTGACGGCGCCCTGCGCAGCTCTGGAGACAGCCGTTTGTAACCGACAGACGGTTGAACCGGGTGTCTCGACGGCAGCTCGAGCGCGCGTGTGCGTCTGAGCGAGCGCGACGCCGCGCCGCACGGACTCGGAAAGCTAAACGAAACCCCGAAGTCTAACAGGAAGCTGACGCGCCGAGTCTAAACCGCCTCGTGGACGTGTGACGTTTCCTCCTTCGGCTCTCATCGGTTCTCTGCGGCGCTGCTCGGCGCCGCGTCGAAGCCGGAGAGAGACTCGTCGTTTGTTTTTAGTTTCTGACGTTTTAAAGGCGAGTCTCTTCAGAATATCGTGCGGCGCGATGCGACGCGACGCGACGCCTTCAGGTTAGATTTTACAAAGAAACTGAGCTGGAAAATGACTCGGCCGTTTCTTTCAGTCGACTAAACGTCGCAGTCTGAACGTACGTGTGATATAAACGCGAGGCGCGGCGCTGGGAGCCTGAAGGGGAGTATGTCGTTGCTTCAGCTGTTCTGGCGCCGGAGGAAGTTGGGTTTTTTTTGTCGGTGCAGCAGCCTGAAACCAGCTTTGATCAACAGGAAGAAGAAGAAGAGGAAGCTGGCTTCCTGTTCCTCGGAGCGCTGCGCTGCTTGACGTCCAGACGGAGGCGCCTGCAGCAGAAGGGAAGTTTTAGTTTTAGCTCCTCGCTGGCGGCGTCAACAAACCCCGGGTCTCTCTGAAGAAGCGGGCGGACGCAGCGTTTCGTTTCCTCATGCGAACCGCACGCTGGACGCCAGAGCACACGACCGGCTGCAGGGGTGACTGATGCACGTTCAGGCTGCGCTCAGAGGGAAGTATTACAGTAGTATCCTACACGAAGAACACTTCAAAGGCACATGAGACATGACTCGCTTTGTTAAACGCTACAGCAGGCTCGTGGCCTCGTGTCACGCTTCAGTCTGCGAGTCGTTTGTTTCCACCAAACATCAGAAATATTTATTGATCCTGAGGGAAACTCTTTATTTACAGCAGCTCGCTGTCAGTCAGTCACACAGAAACAGGAAGCACTGAGCCAATCAGAATATAACACACTATAATACAGGTCAGATACATTCAGTACCAGGTGGGTTTAAGTATAAAATAAAATAAGTGCAAAAGTGGATTTACAGGTTAAGTATGTACGGTGTAATAATATAAGTAATAAATAATAGTGCATGAACTGTCGAGGTAAGTGCAGCTTATTAACATTATTACGAGACGGATATTGCACAGCAGTAACTGAAGTATGAATAAATAAATATCTGAAAACAGAGAATATTGCACATTATCTCAAGTATTGCAGAGATGTTAATGATCAATGTCCAGTTTAGTGACTTCGGGTCATACAGACTGACACTTAGAGGGAGGAGTTAAAGAGTCTGATGGCCACAGGCAGGAGTGACTTCCTGTGGCGCTCTGTGGTGCATTGTGGGGGGATGAGTCTTCCGCTGAAGGCGCTCCTTTGTTTGACCAGCACGTCATGGAGCGGGTGGGAGACGCCGTCCAAGATGGCGTGTAGTTTACCAAGCATCCTCCTCTCTGACACCACCGCCAGAGAGTCCAGCTCCACCACCACAATGCCACCGGCCTTACGGATCAGTTTGTTGAGTCTGTTGGCGTCCGCTGCCCTCAGCCTGCTGTCCCAGCATGCAACAGCATACAGGACAGCACCGGCCACCACAGACTCATAAAACATCTTCAGCATCGTCCGGCAGATGTTGAAGGACCTCAGCCTCCTCAGGAAACAGAGGCGGCTCTGGCCCTTCCTGTAAACAGCCTGAGTGTTCTTAGTCCAGTCCAGTTTATTGTCCATGTGGACTCCCAGGTACTTGTAGTCCTCTACCATGTCCACACTGACCCCTGGATGGAAACCGGGGTCACTGGTGCCTTGGCCCTCCGTAGATCCACAACCAGCTCCTTAGACTTTGTCGCATTGAGCTGCAGATGGTTCTGCTCCCCACCACAGCCCTGAACTCAGTCTCATCACCACCGCTGATACATCCCACCACAGCAGAGTCATCAGGAACATTTCCCCTCTAAACTTCTGACATGGTTTCATTTCAATAAGTGTTCAAATGATCCAACATTTCACTAAAAATCAAACCTTAGAGAAAAGTCCAAAGACTCGAAACAGATTTCAAGGTACGAGGTAATTTATTTATCATTTTACAACACAAGGTTGTACATCGAAATGAGTTTGTGGTCCCTTCATGCTACACCCATAGAACATAGCAGGCAATTCAATTAACCCTAACCCATATATACAGACACGTATTAGGCCTGTGCATGTGGTTGAATGTAAACCGCAGTTAGAGATATTGATGATAATATTGTTTTAATCTTCACATAACAAGTTTGACATTTGGGAAACAGTGTCCGTCCACTTTGCCTCCGTTTGAGCACCAAGCATCATCGACGTAAAGACTCCTCCTCCTTTCATCTTGCCGGAGTCTTGCGCTCCGTCAGCTCGGAAAACGGTCCGCCTGTCGAGTGCGGATATCAGAACTTAGTTTTTCTCCTTTCCTCTCCCAGTAATCATCTCACGACCCCTCAGATTTATCTGCTGACCCTTTGGAGGGGCCCGACCCCTAGGTTGGGAACCACTGGACTAAACTAGCTAACTGTGTATAAAGCAGTTAAAACTAGCTAACTGTGTATAAAGCAGTTAAAACCAGCTAACTGTGTATAAAGTAGTTAAAACTAGCTAACTGTATATAAAGTAGTTAAAACCAGCTAACTGTGTATAAAGCAGTTAAAACTAGCTAACTGTATATAAAGCAGTTAAAACTAGCTAACTGTGTATAAAGTAGTTAAAACTAGCTAACTGTGTATAAAGTAGTTAAAACCAGCTAACTGTGTATAAAGCAGTTAAAACTAGCTAATCGTGTATAAAGTAGTTAAAACTAGCTAACCGTATATAAAGCAGTTAAAACTAGCTAACCGTGTATAAAGCAGTTAAAACCAGCTAACTGTGTATAAAGCAGTTAAAACTAGCTAACTGTGTATAAAGTAGTTAAAACTAGCTAACTGTGTATAAAGTAGTTAAAACCAGCTAACTGTGTATAAAGTAGTTAAAACTAGCTAACTGTGTATAAAGCAGTTAAAACTAGCTAACTGTATATAAAGCAGTTAAAACTAGCTAACTGTATATAAAGCAGTTAAAACTAGCTAACTGTATATAAAGCAGTTAAAACTAGCTAACTGTATATAAAGCAGTTAAAACTAGCTAACTGTATATAAAGCAGTTAAAACTAGCTAACTGTATATAAAGCAGTTAAAACTAGCTAACTGTATATAAAGCAGTTAAAACTAGCTAACTGTATATAAAGCAGTTAAAACTAGCTAACCGTATATAAAGTAGTTAAAACTAGCTAACCGTATATAAAGCAGTTAAACTAGCTAACCGTATATAAAGCAGTTAAAACTAGCTAACTGTGTATAAAGTAGTTAAAACTAGCTAACTGTGTATAAAGCAGTTAAAACTAGCTTACTGTGTATAAAGCAGTAACTTTAGCTACATTTCCTCTGTATTTTCTCGAGTCTTTGTTTTCCGACTGTGTGAACTCGGTTACAAACATGTTTCAGTACTAACTGTAAAAACTTGTGCAGGAAAATGGCGGGCTGTTTAAGGCACTGTGCAAACATGATGTAAGTCTAATGTATTCTTCTTCTTCTGAACCGACATTTCTTAATTTGCATTCTCACACTGCAGTGGCTCTGTTACCAGCAGCTGTGACCGCCACTTCTGCATGTGGGGTTTTATTTTAGTATCTGCGCTCCCATAATGCATCTCTCCCATCAGACTACATGTCTCTGAGTCATCAGGACGAGGTCTGGCCTTTAAAATCCACCTGAGAGCTGACTCTGCCTCCTCCGGACCGCCTCTCCGAAGGTTCGTCTGTTTGTGATGACTGTCGAGTCCCAGCTGTTATCAGACTCCGTTTCATAAGCACCCGGTCATGTGACATCTCCTTCCTCCTGTCAGTCATGCTGGGTGTGATGAGGGTTGCCTCCCCTTCAGCTCTCCGGCGCCCCCCTGAGGAGGCTTTAGTCTCTCTTTAGTCTCTGTCCTGCTGTCTGTCTGCTACAGACCAGGTCCTGTCGTGTCACCAGGGTCAACATGGCGTCCTGAACGAGGAGTTAAATCACCGACGAGCTCGGTGAAGGTCTCCTCCCCCGGCGATGTTCAGCCTGACTGAACGCAGCTTTAGACCCCCATGTCTTCTACATGTATATCTTATTAGAAAGCGGCACCCAGCATTTTACTGTTGCAGCTGATCAAGGTGGAGCTGTTTTGAGCTATTTGGTGTGCATGTTGACAAGTTTAATATTCTTTCTGTCATATCATATAAGCTCATTATTCGATCAGATAAATGTAGTGCAGCCTCTGAAATGAAGTGAAGTAGAAGTGGAAAGCAGCAGAAAATGGAAGTACAAGTACCGCAAAGCTGTGCTGACGTATAGTTTTCCTCAGTCGAACTTCACCAAATTGCAGTTTGACACACAAACATGTTAATGTGCTTTTTTTAATCTACTGATGGAGACGAGTCCATTAATCTGACCTGGGTTCAGTATTAAATGTTGCTGTCACAGATGCTGCAGTGATCAGACTGAACTCTCGAACTGATCCAGAGTCTGTATCTTACTGTTGTTTTTTTAAGTGTTTCTCGTCAGCCGCCGAGCTGCAGCAAGTGGGTGCAACTGCAGCATCTGTTCCGCTCTGTGGTCAGAAGGGGGGAGGAGGATGCTGCCTTCATCTCCCCCTCTGCACAGTCACTTCCTCTGAGAGGGAGGGAGGGAGGAGAGGTGAAGAGATAGAGACACAGAGACATACAGAAAGAGTGGAAGAGAGAGAGAAAGAAAGAAGGAAGCCATTTTGGTTCCTCAGTGTCATGTCTGCCTGCACTTTGCTTTCTTATTTCTGGTTTCTTTGCTTGGAAAGACTCTCGGAGAGATAGAAAGTGAGTTGTTTTGAGGAAGTAAAACTTTCTTAAAACCGGAGGCGTTTCTTTTCTTTTCTTTGAGTCTTTAAGAGAAGTTTGGTTTTACGGTGCGCAGGAAGGAGTGGTGAGAAACGAGGCGGCCTGTCAGCTGGAGAGAGTCGAACGGCAGACGTCCAACTGAAGAACACCTGAAGAGCGAGGAGGACGCAGGATGAGTTCTGACCGAGTGCCGTCCAGGTCGGAGGTGATGGGGTGGAGCCCACAGCAGCTGGCAGACTACCTGAAGAGGGTGAGACCTCCGTCCATCCTCTTTCTTCCTTCCTTTCTTTCTTTCTGGCCACAGAGATCTTTTAACTGACACTTATAATAATAATAACTGATAATCCATCACATCCAACAGTTCAGGCTCGGTCGCAACAGCATTTAAAGGGTGACATTTTGCAGTGAAATCAATCAATTGTAATGCAATCGCTGCAAGCAGTGGATTTGCTCCTGAGGGTGAAGTAAATCTTTGCATCAAGTTCATCTTTGACGCAAAAATTTGCCCCGTTGACCAAATAGCAAGCCGTGTTGACAGAGCTGACCTGTGGGGGGGACGGAGAGCCGGAGAGTCCAACATGGAGGAAGCTATCGTAGCTTATTAGCTGTGTGTCACCGTCCAGTTGTATTGAAGTTCCTCTGTCAGAGTATAAACTGCTCCACCACAGAGACCTGGTTCACACACAGTGACTGATACAGCTGTTAATACACTGTGGACACTTATTCCCCTGTTAGCAATCCAGCTTCGAAGCTTTTTAACTGACATTTAGTAGCCTAGTTAGCAAAATCGTTAGCTTAGAGAGCTTCTTTCCCCTCTTCAGTAACTCTTTATTGATGAACAATCCTGAGAACAAAATGTCAGGGAGAGTAAACGGCCCCGTGCAGAGAAAATAGAAAGAAGCTCAGAGAGATATTTTGACTGAGTACTGTTAGCGTGTACCTTGCTGTCTAGCTTGTTAGCGGTTAGCTCTCCAGCTGCAGTAGTTCACCAACAAGCCCTGTGAGTAGTAACAACGTCACAGAAATTTAAGAACCAACTATTTCGCAAATCCTCACAGATGAATTTCGCTGTGCCACTTTCTGGTGTGAGCGGGCTTTCAGCCGTCCTGACAGAGCTGACCTTCCGGGGAACGGAGAGTCCAAAATAGAGGAAACTATTGTAGCTTATTAGTCGTGTGACACCATTCAGTTTTGATGCAGTTGAGAGCAGTTTGGAAAACTCTCCCTGATGGTGCGTTTAATAACCAACCCAACAACTGACCCAGGGCCCTAGATCTCCAACAGGCCCTTAAACAGGCCCAGGTATTTCTAAGATTGGACAGTTTCAGTTACAGGAGCTTTAAGTGTTGGATGGCTGGAAGATGTGAAGTGGAGTTATTGGTTCTTTCTCTCATCAGCGTTCAGTACAAGCTGGAGATTCTGCAGAGACGTCTGAAGAACATTAAAGGCAGATTGTAAACTTGATATAGTTTGAGTTGAAGAGGAGTCAGATGTATACAAGACTGTGTCATCTGCATAAAAACGGATATTATAAGCCTTTGTTCTTTTAAATGTGTTAAATTTAACCCATAAGACAAATAATAAGTGAATAATGTTGAAAAAGATCATGTTTGGTTGTTATTTGAAATGTTTCTGTTCAGCAGCCAACTCTCAAATAACAAAAGTTCATACTCGATAAACACCAGATTTGTGTGAAAGAAATATGGTTTCCCATGTGAACTAAACCAGGGCAAGAAAACCACAACACTGAGAAAACCGTAACCAAACCATAACCAAACTAGTCTCACCTCACACTGGAAATACTGAGCCCTAATGTGTCGACATACAGGAGGTGTAGTGGCAGTTTGACACGAATTTAACAACAAAATGAACTTTTCTGGCATCGCATAGGAGTAAGGAGCAGGATGGGAGAGAAAAGGCAGACGTTTAAGGAAGGAAGAGGAAACAAAGAAAGTTGGAAAAAGGAAAGATAAGAGAGAAAGAAAGGAGAAGGTAGAGAAGGCCATTAGGAATTAGAGAAGGAAATGAGAAGGTAGGGAAAGAATGAACAGGGTAGGAAAGCAACGTTGTTTTAGAAGGAAAATAGGAGGTAGAGAGAGAGAGAGAGGCAGATGCAGAAAAAGACAGACTTCTTGTAAAATAGCTTTAATTCCCTGCTGAGGTTGAGGGTTCAACTCCTGCTGCCTCCACTCTCACTAACTGTGTTTCATGTGTGTGCAGATGAGCCTGTCTGGATGTGACAAAGCCGTGCTGAAGAACTCCATCAGCGGCTCCAGATTTGTGGTGAGTTCACAGACAAACCAACCAAAAAATAACAGCCACCATTCAGAGACTGTCCGACTGATGGGGAGGAGGTGAGGAGGTATTTGATGACTTAAACACCTTGTAGTGTCTAATATAACGTCTTCACACTGTTTCCTCTTATTTTGCAGAATCTGAGCGATAACGACCTCCAGAAATTCCCCAAACTCCACGCTCCGTGAGTACAGACGAACTGCTGAGTCACCCTGTTGTTACTGAGAAACACCCACAGCTGAGCTACATCTGCACAGACTGACGTTTGTGTGGAGCTGTGGGTGGAGTCTGGTTTGTGTTGAGGACAGTATGAGCACAGCTTGTAGACCAGGTTCAACCAATACAACACATTGCATTATTCAACAAGGAAAGATTTAACTTCAAACTCCAGTATTATACAAACACACTAGTGATATTTCTCTGCAGAGAATCGTCAGCTCCTCGGAAATGTTAGAGCCGCACGATATTCACGGCGTTTATGCTCATTTTGTGACACAAGAAAAAGAAAACGTAGAAGAGACAGACGACGAGTAGAGACACGTCTGAATAACCTTCATGTGTCTGTGTCTCCTCAGGATGATCTCTAAGATCAGCACAGAAATCAGCAAGAAGGAGGAGCGAAGAGGCCTGTTCGGGAAAAAGTACGTTCAGCTTTCACACCAAGCACCTGTTGTTTTATTTCTTTATTCCCTCTTTCTGTTTTTACGGATTTAAAACACTCACTACTGTATTCTGTAAGGCAGAATATATACTATGTGTGTGTGTATATATATCTATATATATATATATATATATATATATATATATAGATATAGATTTAATATCATGCAGTCATCGTGGTCTGCCTACAGTGTCGTGTGTCTGGTTCCCCTTGAAGGGGCCCCGGTGCTGGTGGTCATTTACTCTAACTGACTAAATCCAGACTCGTCGGTACTGAAGTGACGATGCTGATTGGCTGATTACTGCCGAGCACGAGCTCTGAAAAGTAAAGGGCAGTAACGGCGGGGTGGGGGTCGGGATCCTGATGTGGGGGTCGGGATCCTGATGAGGGGGTTTCACAGTAGTGAAATATGAGAACATTTACTCAAGAACTGTACTTAAGTACTTAAGAGCTACTTGTACTTTCCACTCCTCCTCCGCCTCGTCTCAGGGGAAATACTGAGCTTCTGACTGCGCCACATTTACCTGCCAGCTTCAGTTTCTTTACAAATGAAGATTTTTGCATAAAGTCAAAAGGAAGCGCAGCTGAAACGATTAGCTGCTTAAATGATTAGTCGACCGACAGAAAATGAATTGGCAGCTATTTTATTAATCGTTATTAAAAGTCATTTTTGCTTTTCCTTTGAATAAGTGTGAGGTTTGGACTGTTGGCTGGACAAAACAAACGAGCAGCTGCAGTCCGATACAGAACAGTTCTGCAGTGACTGCTTTTACTTTTAACGCTAGTTTTAAAAAATACCAGTATTTTTACACAGTTGTGTTAGTACTTTTACTGATATCACGAGAGAAATATAAACTCACTGCTGGGTGGCCACAAAACAATGTCTCATAATAATATATAAAGATAATGTTTGGTGTGAACACAGCACAATAAAATGTACTGTATGAATGTTGGAATATAGAAAATATATAAATATTCTATATATAGAATATTAGAAATGACGTACTAGGATGTAGTATTTTAAGTAGTACAGCACTTTCACAGATATTATAGTAGTGATATTAAAATAACAAACGATGGAAAGTAATAATAAAGTTCTTTCTCTCCGTCTGTCTGTCTTTCATCCCAGAGCGACGCCCAAATATCACGAACCAGGTAGGAGCTCTTCCAGGTGTTGCTTTCAGCCACTGCTCATGACTCTCCTCCAGCCGTGATTCTCTGCCGTCTGTCGGCCGCCGTACTTCCTCGCTGACGTCGCTGCTGTTGAAAGCTGCTTTAGAAATAAAGTTACTTATCAAGTTAATTCTATATTCTGTTCTATACCGCTGTACTTATATTACATTTTATATCCCGTACTATATTGTGTTGTTGTACAGTTTTATTACATGATATACTACATTACACACATTAATCCAGACACCCAGTGCTGGTACTTCATCATATTCACGTTACTCTACGTGTCCGGTCCTTGGCTGCCCGTCACTCCAGACAGTACTGCAGTATTACTTTAACACTGGTCACGAGGACTTTGTGGATGTATATTTGTATATTTCTTGCCATATAACTTTTGCTCTCGTATGGTTTCTATTCTTATTTTTCTTTTATATACTTCTAATTATGGATTTCTTACTTTTCTCTGTTCGTCTGAACAGATTTCTGTCCTTCTGCTGCTGCAACACCAATGACGGATGATCTAAGTCGTATAAATATATATAATATATATATAAAATGTAGATATCCGTATATTCAGATGTGAACATGCTGCTTTCTCCTCTGCAGACACCGCTGCTGACGTCCAGGGTTGGGCTGAAGACGAGTTTGTACGTTCATCTGTTCTCTTTTTATTTTTCTGTCTTTTGTCTTTCGTTTTATTCAGAAAAACTCTTTGACACCATTGGGAGAGTGTGTGTGTGTGTGTTAAAGATGTTAAACGTGTTCCTTTAATGGTGTTTTACTGTTGACAGAGCAGACAACAAACACTTTGGTTCAATGTGCTGATGAAACTGTATGTCGCTGCATGGTTGCTAGGTTGTTGCTAAGGTAATGGCAGGTTGTTGCTAAGGTAATGGCAGGTGGTTGCTAGGTTGTTGCTAAGGTAATGGCAGGTTGTTGCTAGGTTGTTGCTAAGGTAATGGCAGGTTGTTGCTAGGTTGTTGCTAAGGTAATGCCAGGTTGTTGCTAAGGTAATGGCAGGTGGTTGCTAGGTTGTTGCTAAGGTAATGCCAGGTTGTTGCTAAGGTAATGGCAGGTGGTTGCTAGGTTGTTGCTAAGGTAATGGCAGGTTGTTGCTAAAGTAATGGCAGGTGGTTGCTAGGTTGTTGCTAAGGTAATGGCAGGTTGTTGCTAAGGTGTTGGCAAGTGGTTGCTAAGGTAATGGCAGGTGGTTGCTAAGGTAATGGCAGGTGGTTGCTAAGTGGTTCCTGTGGTGTTCTCTGTCATGCTCCTCTCCGTCTCTCCTCCGCTCCGTCAGGATGAAGAGTTTGACGATGACTACGAGAGCCCGTACAGCGGTGATGAGGAGGGCAGCGGGGGGGACTACGAGTCCCCGAACGATGACCTGGACGCGGCCAACGATTACGAACCTCCTCCCTCCGAACCTCCAGAGGACCTGGCCCACAAGCTGTGCCCCACCCTGCCCATTGGAGACAGCGACTATATAGGTAACACCGGCAGCCTGGAGTTCGCTTCACTGCTCAGGGCAGAGGGGAGGGAACAAGCAGCAGCCGCCACCGCTGAATGTGATAGGCTAAAGACACCTGTCAGTCACGGCAAACATTCACCCCACAAACACCCATTTGTAAGCCTGAACTCCTCGTCAGGGGATTAGAGACGACCCCTTCAGACTGACGGGGGAAGACGCTCAGAGCTTCAGGCCTCGCCCACCTGTGACGAACTGTAAAAGACTCAAGAAGCGTTCGGGACTGCTGCTGCAGCGCTGATCTGACCCCTTACTCATTCATGTGTCTGTGTTAGCTCATGTGTAACTGTTAGCTAACGCTCGCTAAACTGTTACTGTTGTCGCTGAACTGCTAGAAGTGCAGACGGTCTGCCCCACGCAGCTTTAAGTGATGAGATAAATATAACACATTAGTCAGATCTGACTGAGCCACTTCCAGGAAACTGTTGTTAATTCACAATATCACGCGTGTGTGTGTGTGTGTGTGTAGATAACAGGGATAACCATGTGTCATCCAGAGGCCCACCTGCCTTGTGTCCCCGCCCCCCCGTCTCCACCTTGTCTGCACCGTCGTCCCGGATGGTGAGTCTGTCCCAAACTCCTTTAAACATTTGTGAGCTGTTCACACTGCTGTTCTCTAACTGTGTGTGTGTGTGTGTGTGTGTGTGTCGGTGTACGTCGGTGTGTGTGTGTGTGTGTGTGTGTGTGTGTAGCCAGGAGAGTCCTCCTCCTCTAGAAGAGACCACTCCCCTCACAGCGGTGGACGACTACCAGGAAAACGTGAGTAAACAGCTGCTGTAACGTTCAAACCTTCTCCGAGCTCGTCTGTGATGTAACTCCTCGTTCAGGACGCCATGTTGACCCTGGTGACAGGACAGGACCTGGTCTGTAGCAGACAGCAGGACAGAGACTAAAGAGAGACTAAAGCCTCCTCAGGGGGGCGCCGGAGAGCTGAAGGGGAGGCAGCGATACTGCAGGAGGTGGATCTGAGTCAGAAACCTCCTCAGAGTCGTGACTCCGTCAGGTCTGAACTCTCAGACAGGAAACTCACATCGAGTCGTAGAAAAGGTTTCAGTCGTAGTCATTGTGACACAGCTGAGAAAGACTTCCTGATGGGAGCAGAAACGTCTTGATTCTGAAAACAGCGTCCAGACGACTACGACTGAAACCTTTTCTATGATAGAAAACACTCCTGGACGAATGAGGGACGACACCGTCTCACGTCGAGTCGTTCACTCGCACGTCCAGAGGACGTCATCGTCTCTGACGTCCGTCCAGAATAAACCTCATAAACCAGCTGAGACGCCAGAGAAGAAAGCGGCTGCAGAACCTGCCTGAGAATCCTGCTGTTTCTAAGTTTCCTTCAGTCTCACAGTGATCCAGAGACAGCTGTCTGTCCGTCCACGGGTCCACTGCAGACAGGAGCTGCTGACTGCTGGTTCGGCTGCTTTAATTCAGTTTGGTTTTATTTATACAGCACCAGCTCATAACAGAAGTTATCTCATTGCACTTTTCCTACAGAGCAGGTCTAGACCGAAGTCTTTTTAATTATTTACAGAGACCCAACAAATCCCACCGTTCAGGTCATGTGACTCTGACAGTGTTCTTGATTGGTCACTCTGTTGTTGTGTTCAGTTCCTCCGGGGCCGCCGCAGATCTTTCGTGGCACGAAACCGGGCAGAGATTCAGGATCCAACCAGTCCCCCATCAGAGGTAACCCTGAACCCAAGATGTTTCTCTTTTTAAAGAACAACTTAGGTTTTTTATGCTTTAACCCTTTAAGTCATGTTTAGTTTCCCTTTCTGCTGATCATTTTCCTCCATCGGTTTATAGATTGATTTATTTCCTTTGGTTTCACTTCATTTCTATGAAAAATAACCTACAGAGAAATAATTATAGTCAACATTGACATTATTTCTTCACCAAAGATTTTAAAAAAGCTTTGGTAACTTACACTTTTGGTGCATTCAGGGACCCTCTGATATCTGAGTTTCAGTCATTTTTTCCTTTTGATGCATAAATAAAGGATCAGCCACTGTAAAACAAAGGAGGAAGACGAACAGTTTGAAAGTTCATTTTCTTTTATTAGTCATCTTTATTTTTATTTTATCTGTTTTCTTCAGCTTCCCTAAAAAACACACAACCATAATATAATAAACAAACACATTTAAATTTAATTAAATGAAGTGTGACGGATTAGTCATCTATAACGAGTACCAATTTATTAATCTGAAGACTGATCACATTTAATTTTCTCTTCTTCACAGGACCTCACCGCAACACAGTGGACAGGGTGAGTTGTTTAAATAAACTTTATTTAACAGCAGCAGACAGAGCGAGTGACACTGAACTCATCAGATCATACAGAGCAGTTCTCAGCTGGATCCATACTGAAAATGATCCGATCTGTTTTTCCAGTAGTTCCTTCAGAAATTACATGCAAACTCGTTATATGAGCAACATAGAAAATTGAAAACAAAAGGAGACCACGAACAGTTAAAACTTCCTTGCAGCTTCTTTTGTTTTGATTTTATCTCTGTTTCTTGCAGCCGGCCACACAAGCGTGGAGGTAAGTGCACAAACACTCACACTGACACAGCGTCACTATTAGAGTTAGAGCGATAAATCGTCCAGGCCGTTACAGAGTCGGTCCACCAGAGAGCGCTGACAAGTTGATTTTCACACTGTATATCTGGCTCAGTATGTATCTTGGTCAA
This sequence comes from Siniperca chuatsi, assembly GCF_020085105.1. Taxonomy (NCBI): domain Eukaryota; kingdom Metazoa; phylum Chordata; class Actinopteri; order Centrarchiformes; family Sinipercidae; genus Siniperca; species Siniperca chuatsi. Next base: position 28,930,487 of record NC_058055.1, read on the forward strand.
AATAAGAAAACAACAAACAAACATTTTATGTTTATGTTAAAAAATAAATACTAGCTGTTGTATTATTTTCACACTATATTAGTATCAACCTCAGAAATCCAGTATCAGTTGGGCTCAGACTCTGACACTGTGGGACCCCGACCCCCTTTCAAGAAACACTATACTTTTACCACCTTAACTATGTCTTAAACCTTGTGGATGCAGAATCTGCTCTCTCCTCGAAACGCCTCCAGTCTCTGTTTGTGGTGCAGGTCACGTTATCGTTAGCTAGCGCTTCTTTACAAATCGCACACTGAGACTGCAGACTGTTCGTCATATTTGGGGAAAAATAAGGGGGTACCACAAGGTTCTGTGCTGGGTTCTTTACTTTTGCACTTTACATAAACAATATTATTACTCCAACACAGACTTATAATATCAATGTTTATGCAGACGACACTGTCTTCTATGCATTTGGCTCCTCTTCAACTATATGATATTAAATATAGTCAGCTGTGCTTCATCTTTACCTCTGCGACTTCTGAGCGACACAGAGCGAGTTAGATGAACTCTAGAGTTCGAGACCTCGAGTGTAATATCAAGCAAGCGTGCAGGAGAAACTACGGTGGCTGCGAGACTCACGGAAAACGCTAAAGGCCCTGCTCTAGAGCCGGTGTTTGGTTTGTCCGTTCTGGGCTCCTGTAGAAACATGGCGGTGCAACATGGCGGCCTCCGTGGAAGGGGACCCGCTCCCTCTGTAGATATAAAGGCTGATTCTAAGGTAACGAAAACACAACGATTCTTATTTTCAGGCGAATAAACACTGATGAAAACATAGATTATAGATATTATATTCAATTTCTGCCGACAGCTGCTCCTAAAATGTTGCACACTGGAAGCTTTAAACACAGACTTGATAAGAATCTGAACCTATCCTTTAATTATCAATATGTGTGTTTTTGTGTGTTCAGGCCTCAGGCGGACGTCCCCGAACCTCCCACCTGGCCCAAACCTCCTATTCTTCTTCCGTCCTCCACCTCCATCAACAGGAGCAACTCCTCAGTCAAACCTCCCCCCAACAGGTCAGCACTCACAAATCATCAAATCATCTCAAATGATTCAGTTTTTCAGAAATATCTGACTTTTCATCCAATCAAATAATATATATTTATATTCATTCGTTTCCAGTGTTGTATATAATACATTTACTCGCGTACTGCACATCAGTTTTTTCATGCCACTTTCTACTTTTTACGACCGCTTTACTTTACAAATTCAGTTTTTACACACAAAATATACAAAATCTGATGTTTTGTTATAAATTAAACTCTTCCAACAGTTTATACAATACAGATGAAACCATTAATCCATTAATCAATTAGTCGATTGACAGAAAATTAATTGGCAGCTGTTTTATTAACTGTTATTAAAACTAATTTTCCTTTTCATGATTCGAGCTTCACACGTGATGATTTAGTTTAATAATATTATTAAACGACACGGTGAAGGCGTCGCTTTGGGCTCTGGGTCGTCGTGACGGCGTTTCTCACTTTTCCAAACCGATCGATCGATCGATCGATCGATGGATCGACGGAGAAAAGAATGGGCAGATGGATCCAGAATGAAAAGCATCATCAGCTGCAGTCCGATACAAACCGGTTCAACATGAGCTCCAGCTCCACCAGCTGCAGCAGCAACATCCTGCTTTACATTAATGCACGAGGAATAATAACCTGATGATAGAATATATAACAGCACAGCAGCCACAGGGACGCTGCACTGCTTTAATGCTTTAAGGGCTTTTTCCTGATCACACTCTCACACTTTCACTGCAGCAGAGGGTTTCAGAGCTTCCTGCAGCGCGGTCATCTTTTCATCATCATCGTTTAGATTTTTCTATTGTTTTGACACTATTCTTCATGATGAAACAGTTGTAAGATGATCAAACAGCTTATTGAAGTTATTTGATAATAATCAGATTTTTGTATGTGGTTTGGTTTTACAGGACTGATGTGAGGAGAGAGGTAAGTTGCTATTCTGTTTTACTGTGATGGTGAATTTGTCCAGAATGAGCTCTGATCCTTTTCTCCTCTTCTCCTCCGTCAGCAAACACACGATGAAGGTGAGATTTCTTTTCCTGTTTTTATTTTTCTCTCCCCTCTTTTCCACAAAATGGCCGACAAAAGGATATCCCAAAGTGTCAGCGTGAATCTTTAATTTCCTCTTCTCTCTTCCAGCTCCTAAACACAACACCTTCCCCCTCCACAATAAAAGTCTGCCCCCCCGCCCTGGACTCCCCGGGCCCCCCTCACGCCACGGAGACAGGTAAGAAAGAATAAGAGGAGTCTTCGTTGTAAACAAACACCGTATTGTGCTGATGTTCTGCATGCGTCCTGTCCTCGCGGTAACAGAGGCTCAAAACCTCCACAGGGTCAACCACTGCCAAATATATATAAATAAATATATATATAAAATGAATAATGTGTTTCTTTTGTTTGATTTTGAGCAGCCTGCCGCCCAGTGTTCCCTCTGCAGGATCTCTGCCTCACAAACTGCACTCTGGTAAGAAGACAGCGGCACAAACACAGCGTTAAAACAGCTTGGCATTTTAGGAAATATGATACATTTCAGGCTGAAAGTAAAGAGAGACTGCAGCCTCCTCAGGGGGGCGCCGGAGAGCTGAAGGGGAGGCAGCGATACTGCAGGAGGTGGATCTGAGTCAGAGACCTCCTCCTCCTCAGAGTCCTAACTCCGTCAGGTCTGAACTCTCAGACAGGAAACTGACGTCGAGTCGTTCAGCGCGACAGAGGCTCTCGCTCTCCTCATGGCTTTAATGCTTTCTGTCGTCTGATTGGCTCCCAAACAGGCCTAAACACACACACACACACACACACACACACACACACACACACACACACACACACACACACACACACAAGCCAGATGCAGAGTGCTTTCTTCTGTTAATGCACGGTTCCCTCTCACTGTCCCACTTTTAAATGTTGCACACTGCACCTTTAAGAGATTATACCACCACACAGGTCCCAGTGAGGACCCGGGGCCCCGGGGTCCCGGGGTCCCAGCGAGGACCCGGGGCCCCAGAGGACCCGGCAGTCTGCTGCCGGCCCTGTGAAAACACTAGAGGGCGCTCTTTGCTTAATTTGCAAATATAACAAACAAGACTCAAGTCATGAAATCAGTTTTTATTTACAACTGCTGAAGTTGTTACTATGGCAACATCACAGGTTTGTTTACATCATGTTTGGAAAGGTTCAGTCTTTTCAGCTGACACGGTGTGTGTGTGTGTGTGTGTGTGTGTGTGTGTGTGTGTGTGTGTGTGTGTGTGTGTGTGTGTGTGTGTGTGTCTGTGTGTGTGTGTGTGTGTGTGTGTGTGTGTGCAGCGCTGGCCGAACAGAGAGGCAGCGTGGTCGGGTCCGACAGACAGTCGTTTCGTCCTGCCCCCCCGACAGCAGCAAGCACACAGGTAACACAGCACACAGCCATGTTTGTCTTTCTATACTTGTGAGGACCCTCGTTGACGTAACACATTTCCTGAACCTTCAGACAGTCTGACAGTGCCGCGTTTCTTAGAAACCTTCAGAGACACAATCCGCCGCACGGCGTTCAGATTCCTCCCGCTGCTTCCCTCCCAGCGTCTGTACGTGGCCTCGTCCGCTTCCAGGCTCCATTTTAAGACTTGACTCAGAAGCTTTAAGGCCTTCAGACCACCTGTCTGAGCTGAAGCTGTCCAGGTGTGAGCCTTCTCCTCTGAAAACACGTGTGGTGCCTTTCCTGTGTTTCTGTGTGAGATTCATGTTTTTCTTTGCGTTTTGTCCCGATAAAGCAGCCGGTAACTGCTCTGTAAATAAACGTTATCATCATTCTTATTACAAACACTGCGGCAGTTCTTCCGTGTGAACAGCAGGTGGTGCTGTGGAGTCAGGTAGAATCAGAATCAGAAAGACTTTATTGATCCCCGAAGGGAAACTGTTTGTTACAGCAGCTCGCCTTTACGTCAGTGCACACAGGAGGAAGTACTAGCAAACAATATAATACACTATAAAACAGGTCAGACAATAAATTAAGTATCATGTCGGTATAAGTATAAGTAAGTAAAGACTAACATGGGAAAACTAATATTGCACAGGAGTATTAACACAGAATATTGCACAATATTTCAAGTATTGCAGAGATGTTAATGATCAATGTCCAGTTTAGTGACTTCGGGTCATACAGACTGACACTTAGAGGGAGGAGTTAAAGAGTCTGATGGCCACAGGCAGGAATGACTTCCTGTGGCGCTCTGTGGTGCATTGTGGGGGGATGAGTCTTCCGCTGAAGGCGCTCCTTTGCTTGACCAGCACGTCATGGAGCGGGTGGGAGACGCTGTCCAAGATGGCGTGTAGTTTACCCAGCATCCTCCTCTCTGACACCACCGCCAGAGAGTCCAGCTCCACCCCCACAATGCCACCGGCCTTACGGATCAGTTTGTTGAGTCTGTTGGCGTCCGCTGCCCTCAGCCTGCTGCCCTCAGCCTGCTGCCCTCAGCCTGCTGCCCTCAGCCTGCTGCCCCAGCATGCTGCCCTCAGCCTGCTGCCCCAGCATGCAACAGCATACAGGACAGCACCGGCCACCACAGACTCATAAAACATCCTCAGCATCGTCCGGCAGATGATGAAGGACCTCAGCCTCCTCAGGAAACAGAGGCGGCTCTGGCCCTTCCTGTAAACAGCCTGAGGTACAGGTGTAACGTGTGTGTGTGTGTGTGTGTGTGTGTGTGTGTGTGCAGGAGCTGGACCCTCGCTGGTATGTGGGCCGGGTGACCAGGGGTCAGGCGGAGGGATGTCTCAAACAAGTCTGCAAGGTAACACAAACGAAACACTTTGTTCCTTTATTTAACTTTTACTTTTCAGGCAAGAAATCTGAATATATTTTATTTGGCTGACTGTTTAGAGCAAGATCCTTTTCGCCGTTTAAAGTATAACCTTAAAAAATGGCAGCACTTGATAAACATATTTTTAGATTCAGAGGAGATCCTCGTCTCTGACGTCCGTCCAGAATAAACCTCCAGAAACCAGCTGAGACGCCAGAGAAGAAACCTGCAGAACCTGCCTGAGAATCCTGCTGTTTCTAAGTTTCAACCTCTGATCTAAATCGTCATATGTTCTACGCGACAGGAAACGAGTTCCTGCAGCTGTTGAATAAATGCAGAGCAGTAAAAAGTAGAAAACCTTCCTCTGAAACGTCGTGGAGCAGACGTATACAGCCTTTAGTGCCTGAATGAATGGACTCAGCTGCTGTCCACCGCCGTTAAAATGGTTGAAATGATCAGGAGCCTTTGTTCGGTGACGCCCACCCCTCATGTCTGTCTCTGTGTCTGTGTTGAGGACGGGGCGTACCTGGTGAGGGACAGCACCCGGCAGCTGGCCAACCAGCCCTTCACCCTGATGGTCTTCTACCAGGACAAAGTCTACAACATCCAGATCAGAGAGCAGAACCAGAACTTCCTGCTGGGAACTGGACTCAAAGTCCAGGAGGTAAAGACGAAGCTGCTGTGGAAAACTGTGGTGACTTTGTATTTGAAGAGAAAAGTTGGGGGTTTGACCGCTCCCTATGGCCCTCCCCTGAGCAGCGACTGTCCAATCACAGTTTAGCAGCAGTCGCTATAGTAACAGCAGGTGTGTCAGTGCGTGTACGTGCAGAGAGATGCTCAGAAACACAAGTCTCAGAAATGGATTCAACTGCGTGTTTGTCTGCTAACGTTAGCATAGCCTGCTAACTACAGTGGTAACGTGGTGTTGCTTCCAATGCCAAGAGTTAGCATAGCATTAGCTAACCGCATTAGTTTGTGCGGTCGCGTTAAAAAAACGAACACGTCCTCTGTGAGGAAGCCGGTCCCGGGTGCTAGCACAGTTTAGGCTAACGTTAGCGTCTCTGTCCGGACCTTTATTGGATTTAACACTTCTGCAACCGCAGCCAGCGTTATCTGAGAGGAACGTTCCCCAAACCCCCGGGTCGGTCCTCGAACGTGCCGCTGAAACAAACCGAAGATACGAACAGCGTGTTAGCTAGCAGCCAAACAGTGCTTTGTCAGGATGAAACAAGTCTGATCGGATAGTTTTCCTCATCGTGCCTCGTTATTTATGCTTATTATTGTTATTTACGCTCGGAAAGTTGGTGCATCGATGAAAGCTAAATGTGACAAAGTGCGACGGAAACAGACGTAGCGAACAAATCACGACGGACACGAAGCGCGTGACGTCCACTGAAGAGACGGAAAATGGCGGCAGACGAAAGTTTCCATCGTCTGAGCTTCTAACGGCGGCGTCTCGCTGCGTCCTCTTCTTCTGCGGCGCTTTATTGACATTTTCTTTTTCTGTGTGCGTGTGTGTGTGTGTGTGTGTGTGTGTGTGTGTGTGTGTGTGTGTGTGTGTGTGTGTGCGCAGTCTTTCCCGTCAGTGAGTGACATCATCTGCCATTACTCCCAGTCTCCTCTGCTCCTCATCGACGCCAAAAACCGCGACTCCAGCCAGCAGAACCAGTGTCTGCTCTCCGACCCGGCTGGATACTACATGACCAGACAGAACTGGTCCTGACCGGATGGACCGGACCGGACGAGTCAAACTAAACCCAGCAGGCAGGATTGAGAACCTCAGACCTGTTAACTGAAGACTTGTTCTGTGAAGGTGAAAAATGTCAGATTTTTGCATATGTCGCTTCATTTGCTGATTTTTGACCTTTTGTTTCTAGCTTGGCGCCGGCGCTCTGTTCTTGAGTTCGAAGGGTCGGAGACGAGAAACCTTCAGAGCTCCAAAACGTTTCTGAGTGCAGAAGGTTTTAAATTTGGATTTCTGTATGACGCTAGTTCCTGTACATGATGTTGGATAAACGCTGTGTGTCTGTATGTTCCACATTCAAACTATGTTGGTGTTTATGGCAAACGCTGTTCAGCCGAGCTGATTGTATTTAAAGCCTCCAGAGTTTCACTTCCTGCTGAACTTCTGTTCAGTCTGGGACATTTTTAATTCACTGTAAACGTGTCGGATTCAACTGGTTTGTGGCTCAGCTGTCCTCATTAAAACGCCTTGAAAACATCAGCGGGGTCCTGGTTTCTCTGAAGGAGCAGAAAGAAAGTATTTGAATCGGGACAGGTGTGTTGCTTCATTTCCTCTCAGACAGGTAATCACAGAGCTTCTGGCAGTACTTTAATATTTTTGGGAAATGTGTCAGCGTCGCTACTTCAGTATGAACGTTTCATTGATTCAGTCAAAAATGACTTATAATTGCTAACAGATGATTCTCTCTGCCACTACGAACAGTCTGCAGCCGCGCTAGCAGCTCTGTACTGAGACACAGCGCTGCTTTGAGCTAAATGCTAACACCTGCATGCTAACATGCTGATGTTTAGCAGGTATAATGTTCACCATGTTCACCTTCTTAGTTTAGCGTGTTAGCATGCTAACATTAGCTAGTCAGCAGTAAACACAGAGTGCAGCTGAGGCTGATGGGAGCGTCAGCAGCTCTGCAGGTGTTTGGTCAGAAACCAAAGTGTCGGACGCGTTAACATGTCGACCTGATGGTGGCGCTAGATGGAAAGTCAGAGGATCAGCAGAGTTATTACAGTTCATCCTGAGGGGAGCATGAACGATGAAGCACGTTTCATCCAACAAGTCTGTTTTTCTCCCAAGTAAAATCACAGTTAACGTGAATTACAGATGCACCTTGCTAACGAGGCTAGCTAGCTGATATCTTTTGGTCACAGGTTGCAAAAAACCAAGATGGCGATGGCCAAAGTGCCAAACTCGAGGCTTCAAAACGGAAGTCCACAAACCAGTGGGTGACGTCACGATGACTCAGCCACTTCTTTTGTACAGTCTATGGGACCATGAACATCTGGACAAAATGTTGTGCAAATCCCTTTAACAGCTGTTTGGTTCAGTCTGGACCAAAGTGACGGACGGACGGACGGACGGACGTCGTCCTCCCTACAGCCGTGTCGCTGGCGGGCTGAAACACGTACAGTCTGTCCTGACGGTGGCAACGGAGGGAAGGTCCCGTTGTTTCCTGATTTAACAGGTTCATCCCTTCGGCGGCCATTTTGGGACTCGGCTCAGGCTCAGCTGGACCACGCTGAGCCTTTAACATTAGCATGTTAACTACTGATGCTAACATATTAAAGCTTCGTATGTTGGCACGCTAACGTAAGCATTTTAACATGCTAACATTCAGTGTGTGCTTTACCTGTCGGTGGCGCTGTAATAAAAGGAAGAGGATCGCCAAAGTAATTTAGAGTAGTTTGAAACCCCCGACAGGAAGTCGAGGTGCGGCGGCGGAGCTGGAGGATAAGCGCTGTCTGTTTCACCGTCGAGGCTCAGCGTGAGTTCCTGGTTAATCCCTTCAGCTCATGTGATTAACTAAACACAACAGAGTCACTCGCGTGTTGGGGGCTCTGACGTGGGGGTTTGTGAAGACACCTGTTGATGCGGTTATTAATGTGATGTTACCTGCTGAATGCATTTAAATCCTTCAATCCCCCTCAACTGATCACCTTCAGCTGGACTCTGTTTGTCAGTTAAAGATATTCTGTTACACTGTGAACCCCCTTATAATCCCAGTCATCAGTCAGTTATAGTTCAGACTGTGTGTTGTTTTGTCTGCGTCGTCCTCGAAGGCACCGCGGGGCGAAGATTACTGCTGCCACCGCCAACTGTCATCACACACACACACTCACACACACACTCACTCACACACACACACACACACACACACACACACACACACACACACACACACACACACACACACACACACACACACACACACACACACACACACACACACACACACACACACACTCACAGGTGTGAATCACCTGAGGTTGGGAGAGAACAGATAACAAGTCTGTCGGCTTCAGTCCAGACTCACTGAGATGGAGATGTTGTTCTTCTGAGGGTTTTTGGGTTAAAGGTCAGACTCTGGCTCAGGTGTGTTTCCTTCCTGCACCGAGATGCAGAAGTCTCACCTGTAAAGCTGAACACAGGTGTCCCTCGCAGCGCTGCAGGAAGCACTCAGACCCTCTGCTGCAGTGAAAGCATTAAAGCAGTGCAGCGTCCCTGTGGCTGCTGTGCTGTTATATATTCTATCATCAGGTTATTATTCCTCGTGCATTAATGTAAAGCAGGATGTTGCTGCTGCAGCTGGTGGAGCTGGAGCTCATGTTGAACCGGTTTGTATCGGACTGCAGCTGATGATGCTTTTCATTCTGGATCCATCTGCGATTCTTTTCTCCGTCGATCCATCGATCCATCGATCGGTTTGGAAAACTGGTGAAAGCGGTGAGAAACGCCGTCACGACGACCCCAGAGCCCAAAGCGACGCCTTCAGCGTGTCGTGTCGTCGTGTCCGACCGACAGTCCGAAGCTCGGCGTTATTAACAAACATCACAGTTATTACAGTCGTTCAGAGGAAAAGCAGCAGATCTGCACATCTGAGCAGCTGCAGCCAGGAAGGGATTTACAGGAGAAACCATCAAAACCACAGATCTGCTCTCCAGAGATCACATGACCGTTGCTCTCGCGCCGCCTTTTATAACGTCTGCGTGAGATTCAGTTTTATTTCAGTTCTCATCATAAATATGTTGTTGCCATGAAACCAGACGACCAGTTAAGTTTATACTCGCCGAGCTGCTAAAAACAACAAATCATGTTGTTCCGTCATGAAGCTGCACGTGTCTGCGTTACGCTTCGATTAGCATTGATTAGCATTGATTAGCATTGATCATGTGACTGCAGTGATCATGTGACTGCAGAACAATAGTTTTGGGCGACGCCTCGAGTCTGAAACATGAAGGTAAAGGATACACACACGTTTTCACTGTTTTATTTCAAACCAAAGCTTCAGTTTGCATCAGCAACAACAAACAACTCAATCTGCCAACAGGCAACCCGAAATAAAAGAGCCGGTCAGAGCTGTTCTCTACAGACACGTCTGTTAGCCCGTCTGTTAGCCGTCTGTTAGCCATCTGTTAGCCCGTCTGTTAGCCCGTCTGTTAGCCCGTCTGTTAGCCCGTCTGTTAGCCCGTCTGTTAGCCGTCTGTTAGCCCGTCTGTTAGCCCGTCTGTTAGCCATCTGTTAGCCCGTCTGTTAGCCGTCTGTTAGCCCGTCTGTTAGCCGTCTGTTAGCCCGTCTGTTAGTCCGTCTGTTAGCCATCTGTTAGCCCGTCTGTTAGCCCGTCTGTTAGCCATCTGTTAGCCCGTCTGTTAGCCCGTCTGTTAGCCCGTCCTGTTAGCCCGCTGTGAGCCCGTGTTAGCTGTTAGCCCGTCTGTTAGCCCGTCTGTTAGCCATCTGTTAGCCCGTCTGTTAGCCGTCTGTTAGCCTGCCGTCTGTTAGCCCGCCTGTTAGTCCGTGTTAGCCCGCAGTCCGTCTGTTAGTCCGTCCTGTTAGCCCGCCTGTTAGCCCGTCTGTTAGCCTGAATCTGGTTCACATGCAGTCAGACTGTCCCGTCAGAGCAGCCGAACCAGCAGTCAGCAGCTCCTGTCTGCAGTGGACCCGTGGACGGACAGACAGCTGTCTCTGGATCACTGTGAGACTGAAGGAAACTTAGAAACAGCAGGATTCTCAGGCAGGTTCTGCAGCCGCTTTCTTTCTCTGGCGTCTCAGCTGGTTTCTGGAGGTTTATTCTGGACGGACGTCAGAGACGATGACGTCCTCTGGACGTGTGAGTCGTGCTGAACGATCCTCCCCCGTGATGTTGAGCCAGTCTGAATGAGGTTTATGATTAAATAACTATAAATGTTTGTTCTGTCCAACACCTTCATGCTGTGGAGCCTGCAGGGGGCGCCACTGTTTTCCCCTCAGTGTTTCTAAAGACTCAGCAGACGACACGCTGTAACGTCTGAAACTGTAAAAAGAGGCTCAATCAATCATTTGTCAAGCTGAGTGTGTGTGTGTGTGTGTGTGTGTGTCTGTGTGTGTCTGTGTGTGTGTGTGTGTGTGTGTGTGTGTGTCTGTCTGTCTGTGTGTGTGTGTGTGTCTGTCTGTGTCTGTGTGTGTGTGTGTGTGTGTGTGTGTGTGTGTGTGTGTGTGTGTGTGTGTGTGTGTGTGTGTGTGTGTCTGTGTGTGGTGACATGCCTCAGCATTAAACCCTCCGGCTCCAATCTGCCTGAGGGGTCTGTGTGTGTGTGAATTCAACCTACTCTTGACATTCAAATCAACCCCCCATCACACACACACACACACACACACAAATCACACACACAGAGACACACAGAGACACATACACACACACAGAGACACACACACACACACAGACACACACACAGAGACACACAGAGACACACACACACACACACACACACACACACACACACACACAGAGAGACACAGAGACACACACACACACACACACACACACACACACACACAGAGACACACAGAGACACACACACAGAGACACACACACACACACAGACACACACAGAGACACACACACACACACAGAGACACACAGAGACACACACACACACACAGAGACACACACACACACACACACACACACACACACACAGAGACACACAGAGACACACACACACACACACAGAGAGACACACACACACACACACACACACACACACTCACAGAGACAGACACACACACAGACACACACACACACAGAGTCACACACACACACACACACACACACACAGAGACACGCACACACACACACACTCACACACTTATGCATGCGAATGCATAAGTGTGTGAGTGTGTGTGTGTGTGTGTGTGTGTAACACAGCACAGTAGCCAATCAGCTCTCGCGGGGGCGGGGCAGCAGAGTATAAGTTCCTCAGGTGAGCAGCTGCAGGTGTACAGAGCAGGACAGGTGCACACACACACTGAGGACAAGAGGACGCCGCCGCAGACGAGTGTTTACACGCATGTAGAGACAGAAAGGAAAGAGAGACAGAGTTTCCAACATGGCGTCCTTCGTCCCGGAGCAGAGTCTGTCCCCCCCCCTGTGTGGACGCTCTCTCCCCCAGCAGGAGCTTCCGTCTCTGGGCGTCGACCCGTGTGAGTCCAGCCTGTACAGCCCTCCCGCTCCTCCTGAGCCCAGCCCGTCTGCGTCTCCGTGGCTCCCGCCGTCCGACGCCCGCAGCGCCCCCCTCCTCTGCTTCGGCGTCCCGGACCTGGGCCCCGTGTCTGCGGCGGCAGGAGGCCCCCCAGCCTTCGGAGGCTTCTTCCCCCATCTCTACAGCCTCCAGAGGCCCCTGCTCCCCGGCAGCCCCTGGTTCTCCCTGTCCGCCCCGGACGACGTGCTGCGCTCGGTCCGCCCGCCGTACTCCTACTCCGCCCTCATCGCCATGGCGATACAGAGCGCGCCCGAGCAGCGGCTGACGCTCAGCCAGATCTACCAGTACGTCTCCGACAACTTCCCCTTCTACGGCCGCAACAAGGCCGGCTGGCAGAACTCCATCCGCCACAACCTGTCGCTCAACGACTGTTTCCGGAAGGTTCCGCGTGACGAGAGCGACCCAGGTGAGTTCACACGCCACTTCATCTTCTTTTACCACACGGCCACTGACTTCAGTTCTATTCTATGAACGATTAGGAAATAGGTTTCGATTGGCTGAAAAGTTTTTACAGTGTTTCTGTAACAAGCAGGAAGAACCGGCTGTTTCTTGATTCTGAAAAATTTAGTGTTTTTCAAAGGGAGTTCAGTGCTGTTTGTTTCTGGACCTTTAAAGCTCCTGAATTCTGTTTTTCTTTCATGTTGTGATGAAAAGAGAAGATAAATGCTTCTTTCCTTTACCCTCCTCCTCCTCCTCCTCCTCTTCCTCCTCCTCTTCCTCTCCCACCTCCTCCTCCTCCTCCTCTTCCTCCTCCTCTTCCTCTCCCACCTCCTCCTCCTCCTCCTCCCTGCAGGTAAAGGGAACTACTGGACTCTGGACCCAAACTGTGAGAAGATGTTCGACAACGGAAACTTTCGCCGCAAGAGAAAGAGGAAGAGTGAGAATACGACCACTGGAAAGAAAGCTTCCTCCTCTTCCTCTGACTCCTCCTCCTCGTCAGAGCCCAGCCCTAAAATTCCCAGCATACACTGCAGCGGCGGAGACAGCGCTGCTTTCTCAGATGCTCCCCCCGGCCTCAGCGGCTTCCTGCGTCACCTTCAGGAGTCCCTCCTCCTTCCTCCTCCTCCTCACGCTGACTCCCCCTCGCTGTACATGCAGGTACCGGACCACAGCTCCCCCCCCCCTCCTGCTCCGGGATACGTCTCCTCTTACTCGCCCGGCGCCGTGGTGCCTCACTGGGACGCCTGCAGCTCCTCTCCTCCCCTCGACTCCTCCCTCCATCACTCCTCCCCTCCTCCTCCTCCTCTCTTCCCCTCCTCTCAGTTGACTCCCCCACACTTCACCTCCCTCGCCGCCCCCCAGGCCGGTTCGCCGCCGCTCTACGTCGACCTGCAGACGGCGTCCTGTCTTCTGCCGGAGCTCCAGGAGGCCCAGCAGCTGCAGCAGCTTCAGGCCCAGTGTGAGCCTCTCTTCTATGGGGGCTTCGCTGACGCTCTGCCCCTCGACTCTCTGGTTCTCCAGCAGTGACGTCATGTTTACACTGAGAACTGATGCTGAATCCTAACGTTTGTAAAGCCTCTCCAGGTGGATGTTGGGTTGAATTCAAACCAGCCCGAGCGCACTGAGCTCGCTGTAAAGAGCGCGTGAATGTTTGTATTTATCTTTTTTATATTTTCTTAAAGTTAAAAAAAGGGGGTGAATGTTTTTTAAAGTGTAAATATGAGTTGCGTGTTTGTGTTTGTAATAAAAAAAAACCCAAAACAAAGTGACTGAATCAATCGTTTCCTCCATTTTCACACATGAACTCATCAAATGTCCCGAACAAACTGAGTTCAGTTCATTTACTTGAAAAAGTAACAAAACGTAAAAAACCCAAATGGGATTAAAAAGAAATCTCGCTAAAAACAACTCAACTTAAACCAAAATTAACTAAATTAGATTTCATCAAAGAAACAAAAACAACTACAAAATAATTATAAAACATACTTTCAGAAAATAAAGAAGAAAATTTAAAATGTAAAAGTTTTAAAATGACAAAGAAGAAGAATAAAGAAAGAAGTAAATAAACGAATCAAAGAATGAAACATTTCGACGGAATCGGACAGAAAATTAATTATATGAATAAATTAGCAAGAGGGTCTAACTGCAGACCGCACACCTTCAGGTCTGAGAGCCAATGGGAGGAGAGTACAGTCCCCATACCTGAGGCGTGTCACTTCCTGCCACTAAAGTATAAAAACATGCTGCTACTTTCACGGTTAATTTGACTCCTTTAGTCTCAGAATGAGACGCAGCTGCAGCTGTTTTTCACCACCGTCTGCAGTGAATGTTTACTTTGGGTTCATCTGTAGTTAGTGGAATAATAAAAACACCATTAAAATAAATAATTATATTTGTTTCTATTCAGAGAAATAGGTTTAAAACAAAACCTGAAATCTGAACGATCCAAGAGTTACTGGGCAGGTATGACTTTATCTTCAGTCTGTTATGAAGAGGTTGTAGCTAACATTAGCATGTTAACATTAGCATGTTAACATTAGCATGTTAACATTAAGGTGTGGAAAAAAGCAGTGTGATCCAGATTAATGCTAATATTAAAAGTCAGCTAATAAAGATTAGCGTGTTGTGTTTGTTAATGAAGTAACCGTTACGTTTTTATCCTGAGCAGGAAGGAGTTAAAAAGTACTGGACAATCTGTTTTTTTAATTTGATGTAAACATTTAGAAGCCAGTAAGAAAGTAGAAACACATAATTCACTATAGTCAAACACTGACACTAACAACACAAGAGAGATTAACACAGCTAACGGCAACGTTAGCTTCTCCAACAAGCTAAATTCACTGCACTTTATAGAACAACCAGGTTGTGTATTTGGTCATTTAGCTGAATGTTGATTTTCAGTATAATACAGTAAAGAAACGCAGTAGAGTCCAGTAAAGAAACGCAGTAGAAAAGTAAAGAAACGCAGTAGAGTTTAGTAAAGAAATGCAATAGAGAGCAGCAAAGAAACGCAGTAGAACAATAAAGAAACGCAGTAGAGTTCAGTAGAGAAATGCAGTAGAGCGCAGTAAAGAATCGCAGTAGAGCGCAGTAAAGAAACGCAGTAGAGTCCAGAACAGAAACGCAGTAGAGCAGTAAAGGAACGCAGTAGAGTCCAGTAAAGAAACGCAGTAGAGCAGTAAAGAAACGCAGTAGAGCAGTAAAGAAACGCAGTAGAGCGCAGTAAAGAAACGCATTACAGCAGTAAAGAAACGCAGTACAGCAGTAAAGAAACGCAGTAGAGCGCAGTAAAGAAAAGCAGTAGAACAGTAAAGAAACGCAGTAGAGTCCAGTAAAGAAACGCAGTAGAGCAGTAAAGAAACGCATTACAGCAGTAAAGAAACGCAGTACAGCAGTAAAGAAACGCAGTAGAGCGCAGTAAAGAAAAGCAGTAGAACAGTAAAGAAACGCAGTAGAGCAGTAAAGAAACGCAGTAGAGCAGTAAAGAAACGCAGTAGAGCGCAGTAAAGAAACGCAGTAGAGTCCAGTAAAGAAACGCAGTGGAGCAGTAAAGAAACGCAGTAGAGCAGTAAAGAAACGCAGTAGAGTTCAGTAAAGAAACGCAGTGGAGCAGTAAAGAAACGCAGTAGAGCAGTAAAGAAACGCAGTAGAGCAGTAAAGAAACGCAGTAGAGTTCAGTAAAGAAACGCAGTAGAGCAGTAAAGAAACGCAGTAGAGTTCAGTAAAGAAACGCAGAACAGTAAAGAGCGCGTGGAGCAGTAAAGAAACGCAGTAGAGCGCAGTAAAGAAACGCAGTAGAGTTCAGTAAAGAAACGCAGAACAGTAAAGAAACGCAGTAGAGTCCAGTAAAGAAACGGAGTAGAGTCCAGTAAAGAAACGCAGTAGAGTCCAGTAAAGAAACGCAGTAGAGTTCAGTAAAGAAACGCAGTAGAGTCCAGTAAAGAAACGCAGTAGAGTCCAGTAAAGAAACGCAGTACAGCAGTAAAGAAACGCAGTAGAGCGCAGTAAAGAAAAGCAGTAGAACAGTAAAGAAACGCAGTAGAGTCCAGTAAAGAAACGCAGTAGAGCAGTAAAGAAACGCAGTAGAGTTCAGTAAAGAAAAGCAGTAGAACAGTAAAGAACTCAGCAGAGCGCAGTAAAGAAACGCAGTAGAGTCCAGTAAAGAAGCGCAGCAGAGCGCAGTAAAGAAACGCAGTAGAGTCCAGTAAAGAAACGCAGTTGAGCAGTAAAGAAGCGCAGCAGAGCGCAGTAAAGAAACGCAGTAGAGTCCAGTAAAGAAATGCAGTAGAGCGCAGTAAAGAAAAGCAGTAGAACAGTAAAGAAACGCAGTAGAGTCCAGTAAAGAAACGCAGTAGAGCAGTAAAGAAACGCAGTAGAGTTCAGTAAAGAAACGCAGTAGAGTCCAGTAAAGAAACGCAGTACAGCAGTAAAGAAACGCAGTAGAGCGCAGTAAAGAAAAGCAGTAGAACAGTAAAGAACTCAGCAGAGCGCAGTAAAGAAACGCAGTAGAGTCCAGTAAAGAAGCGCAGCAGAGCGCAGTAAAGAAACACAGTAGAGTCCAGTAAAGAAACGCAGTTGAGCAGTAAAGAAACGCAGTAGAGCAGTAAAGAAACGCAGTAGAGTTCAGTAGAGAAACGCAGTAGAGCGCAGTAAAGAAACGCAGTAGAGTTCAGTAAAGAAACGCAGAACAGTAAAGAAACGCAGTAGAGTCCAGTAAAGAAACGGAGTAGAGTCCAGTAAAGAAACGCAGTAGAGTTCAGTAAAGAAACGCAGTAGAGTCCAGTAAAGAAACGCAGTAGAGTCCAGTAAAGAAACGCAGTACAGCAGTAAAGAAACGCAGTAGAGTCCAGTAAAGAAGCGCAGCAGAGCGCAGTAAAGAAACGCAGTAGAGTCCAGTAAAGAAACGCAGTTGAGCAGTAAAGAAACGCAGTAGAGCAGTAAAGAAACGCAGTAGAGCTCAGTAGAGAAACGCAGTAGAGCGCAGTAAAGAAACGCAGTAGAGCGCAGTAAAGAAACGCAGTAGAGTTCAGTAAAGAAACGCAGAACAGTAAAGAACTCAGCAGAGCGCAGTAAAGAAACGCAGTAGAGTCCAGTAAAGAAGCGCAGCAGAGCGCAGTAAAGAAACACAGTAGAGTCCAGTAAAGAAACGCAGTTGAGCAGTAAAGAAACGCAGTAGAGCAGTAAAGAAACGCAGTAGAGTTCAGTAGAGAAACGCAGTAGAGCGCAGTAAAGAAACGCAGTAGAGTTCAGTAAAGAAACGCAGAACAGTAAAGAAACGCAGTAGAGTCCAGTAAAGAAACGGAGTAGAGTCCAGTAAAGAAACGCAGTAGAGTTCAGTAAAGAAACGCAGTAGAGTCCAGTAAAGAAACGCAGTAGAGTCCAGTAAAGAAACGCAGTACAGCAGTAAAGAAACGCAGTAGAGTCCAGTAAAGAAGCGCAGCAGAGCGCAGTAAAGAAACGCAGTAGAGTCCAGTAAAGAAACGCAGTTGAGCAGTAAAGAAACGCAGTAGAGCAGTAAAGAAACGCAGTAGAGCTCAGTAGAGAAACGCAGTAGAGCGCAGTAAAGAAACGCAGTAGAGCGCAGTAAAGAAACGCAGTAGAGTTCAGTAAAGAAACGCAGTAGAGTCCAGTAAAGAAACGGAGTAGAGTCCAGTAAAGAAACGCAGTAGAGTCCAGTAAAGAAACGCAGTAGAGTTCAGTAAAGAAACGCAGTAGAGTCCAGTAAAGAAACGCAGTAGAGTCCAGTAAAGAAACGCAGTACAGCAGTAAAGAAACGCAGTAGAGCGCAGTAAAGAAAAGCAGTAGAACAGTAAAGAAACGCAGTAGAGTCCAGTAAAGAAACGCAGTAGAGCAGTAAAGAAACGCAGTAGAGTTCAGTAAAGAAACGCAGTAGAGCGCAGTAAAGAAAAGCAGTAGAACAGTAAAGAACTCAGCAGAGCGCAGTAAAGAAACGCAGTAGAGTCCAGTAAAGAAGCGCAGCAGAGCGCAGTAAAGAAACGCAGTAGAGTCCAGTAAAGAAACGCAGTTGAGCAGTAAAGAAGCGCAGCAGAGCGCGCAGTAAAGAAACGCAGTAGAGTCCAGTAAAGAAATGCAGTAGAGCGCAGTAAAGAAAAGCAGTAGAACAGTAAAGAAACGCAGTAGAGTCCAGTAAAGAAACGCAGTAGAGCAGTAAAGAAACGCAGTAGAGTTCAGTAAAGAAACGCAGTAGAGTCCAGTAAAGAAACGCAGTACAGCAGTAAAGAAACGCAGTAGAGCGCAGTAAAGAAAAGCAGTAGAACAGTAAAGAACTCAGCAGCAGAGCGCAGTAAAGAAACGCAGTAGAGTCCAGTAAAGAAAGCGCAGCAGAGCGCAGTAAAGAAACACAGTAGAGTCCAGTAAAGAAACGCAGTTGAGCAGTAAAGAAACGCAGTAGAGCAGTAAAGAAACGCAGTAGAGTTCAGTAGAGAAACGCAGTAGAGCGCAGTAAAGAAACGCAGTAGAGTTCAGTAAAGAAACGCAGAACAGTAAAGAAACGCAGTAGAGTCCAGTAAAGAAACGGAGTAGAGTCCAGTAAAGAAAAGCGCAGTAGAGTTCAGTAAAGAAACGCAGTAGAGTCCAGTAAAGAAACGCAGTAGAGTCCAGTAAAGAAACGCAGTACAGCAGTAAAGAAACGCAGTAGAGTCCAGTAAAGAAGCGCAGCAGAGCGCAGTAAAGAAACGCAGTAGAGTCCAGTAAAGAAACGCAGTTGAGCAGTAAAGAAACGCAGTAGAGCAGTAAAGAAACGCAGTAGAGCTCAGTAGAGAAACGCAGTAGAGCGCAGTAAAGAAACGCAGTAGATCGCAGTAAAGAAACGCAGTAGAGTTCAGTAAAGAAACGCAGTAGAGTCCAGTAAAGAAACGCAGTAGAGTCCAGTAAAGAAACGCAGTAGAGTCCAGTAAAGAAATGCAGTAGAACAGTAAAGAAACGCAGTAGAGTCCAGTAAAGAAACGCAGTAGAGTCCAGTAAAGAAACGCAGTAGAGCAGTAAAGAAACGCAGTAGAGTCCAGTAAAGAAATGCAGTAGAACAGTAAAGAAACGCAGTAGAGCAGTAAAGAAACGCAGTAAAGCAGTAAAGAAATGCAGTAGAGTCCAGTAAAGAAACGCAGTAGAGCAGTAAAGAAATGCAGTAGAGTTTAGTAAAGAAACGCAGTAGAGCAGTAAAGAAACGCAGTAGAGTCCAGTAAAGAAACGCAGTAGAACAGTAAAGAAACGCAGTAGAGCAGTAAAGAAATGCAGTAGAGTTTAGTAAAGAAACGCAGTAAAGCAGTAAAGAAACGCAGTAGAGTCCAGTAAAGAAACGCAGTAGAGCAGTAAAGAAACGCAGTAGAGTCCAGTAAAGAAACGCAGTAGAGCAGTAAAGAAACGCAGTAGAGTTTAGTAAAGAAACGCAGTAGAGTTTAGTAAAGAAACGCAGTAGAGCAGTAAAGAAACGCAGTAGAGCGCAGTAAAGAAACGCAGTAGAGCAGTAAAGAAACGCAGTAGAGTCCAGTAAAGAAACGCAGTAGAACAGTAAAGAAACGCAGTAGAGCAGTAAAGAAACGCAGTAGAGCAGTAAAGGAACGCAGTAGAGTCCAGTAAAGAAACGCAGTAGAACAGTAAAGAAACGCAGTAGAACAGTAAAGAAACGCAGTAGAACAGTAAAGAAACGCAGTAGAGTCCAGTAAAGAAACGCAGTAGAGCAGTAAAGAAACGCAGTAGAGTCCAGTAAAGAAACGCAGTAGAGTCCAGTAAAGAAACGCAGTAGAGCAGTAAAGAAACGCAGTAGAGTCCAGTAAAGAAACGCAGTAGAGTCCAGTAAAGAAACGCAGTAGAGCAGTAAAGAAACGCAGTAGAGTCCAGTAAAGAAACGCAGTAGAGTCCAGTAAAGAAACGCAGTAGAGTCCAGTAAAGAAACACAGTAGAACAGTAAAGAAACGCAGTAGAGCAGTAAAGAAACGCAGTAGAGTCCAGTAAAGAAACGCAGTAGAGTCCAGTAAAGAAACGCAGTAGAGTTTAGTAAAGAAACGCAGTAGAGTCCAGTAAAGAAACGCAGTAGAGTCCAGTAAAGAAACGCAGTAGAACAGTAAAGAAACGCAGTAGAGCAGTAAAGAAACGCAGTAGAGCGCACTGACTGGCGTCAGAGATCGTCCTCTTGTTCTCGGGAGTTCGAACTCCACAGCAGAAGTTTGAACTCTTCCCTCGTTCCCACGGAGATGATCGACCGGCCGGCGAGGGATGATGACATCAGCACCTTCAAACAAACAAACAAACAGTCGCGCTGTTTGGGAATCTGCTGAGTCATGTGATGCACAGGTAGGAAAGCCCGACCCGTTTGACTTTCAGCGACTCAGCAGTTTCCTGCGCAGGACGAGTCGGCAGATTTCAGCTCCAATAGTTTCAGTCAGCAGATCCCGCGGGCGGACTGCCAGGCAGCGCTCAGATTTCCCACAGACAGCGAAGTCACGGCAGGTAAGCTGGTCTGTGGGAAAGAAGCTCCGCGGTCACCTGACCTCAGGTCAGCTCAGCTGCGAGAACCGTATTTAGTTTTTCATCGATGAATCGGTGACGTCAGCAGACTGTTTCCTCGCCGTTAAGAACGAGAATAAGATAAAAGTCAGCGATTACAGCGTTTCATGGTTTGAATGTTAAAATCATATTTTATTATTTTACATGTAGATTTGTTTTTATTGCAGAATATTAATGTTTTCCACTCGACAACAGCGTGTGCTGAAATACAAATCACATCGCAGTTTAAGGACCAATCACACGGCAGCGATCACAGTGAGTGTGTGTGTGTGTGTGAGTGTGTGTGTGTGTGTGTGTGTGTGTGTGTGTGTGTGTGTGTGTGTGTGTGTGTGTGTGTGTGTGTGACTGTGTGTGTGTGTGTGTGTGTGTGTGTGTGTGTGTGTGTGTGTGTGTGTGTGTGTGTGTGTGTGTGTGTGTGTGTGTGTGTGTGTGAGTGTGTGTGTGTGTGTGTGTGTGTGTGTGTGTGTGTGTGTCTCCAGCCGTGTGTTTACTCATCATGTCGTCCATTGATGTGTATGACAGTAAACACCCTGACTGATACCATCAGCTGATCAATACTGCTGAAAGACATCTGATAGTCAAACTGTTTACACACAGCGTGTGTGTGTGTGTGTGTGTGTGTGTGTGTGTGTGTGTGTGTGTGTGTGTGTGCATGTGTGTGTGTGATTAATGGATGACGTCAACAGCAGTGTAAGTGTGCCGTTTGTTTACACTCCACACGTCCTCAGACAGCTCCGCCCTCAGGACACACACACACACACACACACACACACACACACACACAACAACATGGCGAACCGTGTGTGTGTGTGTGTGTGTGTGTGTGTCATCACAGACAGCTGAAACTGATGATGTGTATTGTCACAATAAACACAGAAACACTGAGGAGTGTGTGTGTGTGTGTGTGTGTGTGTGTGTGTGTCTCTGTGTGTGTGTGTGTGTGTGTGTGTGTGTGTGTGTGTGTGTGTGTGTGTGTGTGTGTGTGTGTGTGTGTGTGTCTCTGTGTGTGTGTGTGTGTGTGTGTGTGTGTGTGTGTGTGTGTGTGTGTGTGTGTGTGTGTCTGTGTGTGTGTGTGTGTGTGTGTGTGTGTGTGTGTGTGTGTGTGTGTGTGTGTGTGTGTGTGTGTGTGTGTGTGTGTGTGTGTGTGTGTGTGTGTGTGTGTGTGTGTGTGTGTGTGTGTGTGTGTGTGTGTGTGTGTGTGTGTGTGTGTGTGTGTGTGTGTGTGTGTCTGTGTGTGTGTGTGTGTGTGTGTGTGTGTGTGTGTGTGTGTGTGTGTGTGTGTGTGTGTGTGTGTGTGTGTGTGTGTGTGTGTGTGTGTGTGTGTGTGTGTGTGTGTGTGTGTGTCTCTGTGTGTGTGTGTGTGTGTGTGTGTGTGTGTGTGTGACTGTGTGTGTGTGTGTGTGTGTGTGTGTGTGTGTGACTGTGTGTGTGTGTGTGTGACTGTGTGTGTGTGTGTGTCTGTGTGTGTGTGTGTGTGTGTGTGTGTGTGTGTGTGTGAAATGGTTCCAGTTTGTTTTGGTCGGCGTTTCGAGCGAGGTCATGTGACCTGGAATAAAATGTAAAACTGAAACAGACTTCATGCTAAATGAATATTCTGTTCACCTTCATCACATAAAGTGTATCATCATCATCGTCGTCACCCCTGTCAGGTGACCTGTCAGGTGACCTGTCAGGTGTGACATCACCTGCTCGCTCTCCTCCCGCTGAATGAAGAGACGGTTAAATCATAACGAAGCTGTGTCGACAGGTCGAGGGTCAAAATAGTTCCGATTTATCTTCTGGAGATGAATCGATCAATCGATCAATCGATCAATCGATCAATCGATTAACATCGTATTCGTATCAGCCCTCACATGAACACATGAAGCGTCATGTTTCCATCGTCTGAGCTTTTAACGGCGTCGTCTCGCTGCGTTAACGGCAGCGGCTGGAGGACCACCTCCACCAGCCAATCAGCTCGCGTTCTGGCAGCAGCAGCGAATCACGTTTCTTCTTCACGAGTTTCAGTTAAAATCTGAGCTTCATCATCTGGATGAAACTTGACTTCTGTTTAGACAAATATTCTTTACCTCAAAAACTCCGTATTTACCAGATTATACCAAAACGCTATGAACAGCACACACACACACACACACACACGCACACACACACACACACACTCACACACACACACACACAGGTGAGAAAAAGTCCAGTCGTTAGGATCTGATAGTGTCAGGTCACAACATGCGAGCCTGTTTACTGTCACATGCCTCATCAATGGGCGACACGGACAGAATCATCGCTTGGCGTCCCGGACAGCGGAGGAAGAAGTCCTCACATCTGTACTGCAGTAAAAGTAGAATCAGCTAAAGTTACTTAAAGTCGTCCCTGTGCAGTAAAACGCTTCCTGTCAGTGTTTTATTATATCTGATGTTTCTGGATTCATATTCCTGCTGCATTCATGTGTGTGTTGCATTTTACTGCTGCAGGTGTTTCAGGTCGAGCTCATTTTAACTGCTTTATATCCTGTTGGGTAGTTTAACCTGCAGCAATGCATCATGGTCTATAAGGTCAGCACGTGCTGTCCTGTGGTTTGTAACATTTATAACAAAAGTTGAAAACAACTAAAACTCAAAGGCTGAATTGAGATCTGCACGTTTAGTTGGTTGAAGGCAGAATTAAACAGAAACAGGCTGTAAACAACACTGACACATAAGCAGCTGATGCTAACATGTTAGCATGTTAGCTAACAGCTGGTTGTTCCCGCCTCCAGCAGCGACAGAGTCACGTGACGCTTCCTCAGGAGGCGTGTCAGAGTCACATGACGCTTCATCAGGAGGCGTGTCAGAGTCACGTGACGCTTCCTCAGGAGGCGTGTCAGAGTCACGTGACGCTTCATCAGGAGGCGTGTCAGAGTCACGTGACGCTTCCTCAGGAGGCGTGTCAGAGTCACGTGGCGCCGTCAGAATCACGTGGCGCTTCCTCAGGAGGCGTGTCAGAGTCACATGATGCTTCCTCAGGAGGCGTGTCAGAGTCACGTGGCGCTTCTCAGGAGGCGTGTCAGAGTCACATGACGCCGTCTCCAGAGTCACATGACGCCGCCAGGAGGCGTGTCAGAGTCACGTGGCGCCGTCCAGGAGGCGTGTCTGTGTCTCCTGATGGACGTCAGTCCGGTCTTCTCTCTGTCAGCTCTGTGTTTGGTCTCCAGCAGCTGCTGAGGGAAACATCTGGCTCTTCAGCAGCTAGATGCTCCGCTACGTTCAGCAGCTGCTGAGGGAAACATCTGGCTCTTTAGCAGCTAGATGCTCCGCTACGTTCAGCAGCTGCTCTCTGACTGCGTCTGTCAGCTGTTTGCTGCTCAGCAGGAAGCGTTCAGAGGCGTTATCAGAAACACTGAGACTGAACCAGACAGGAAATGTGCCGCAAAAACCAAAACTAGCAGCTAAAAGAGGCTAAAAAGCTTCGAGGAGCTGGTGATAACTCTCTGTGGGTTTGTTGCTGTGAGTGACCTCTGTCATACATAAGTCATGTGATCCATTGTTGATGTAAAAATATTGTTTGTAGCCGCTTTAATGCATCTTAAGAGCCGAATTTCAGGTTTTCAAGTCAGTACTTTAAGTTCCGACTGATTATTAAAAGCTCGTTGGAAGCTTCACATTCTTTTCAATAAGAGTGACACTGAATAAATTATAACTCTGTTGTCTGATTGGACTAAAGAGTTTATCAGCATGCGGTCCAGGTGTAGCGCTGCGTCAGTGCAGGACAGTTTGTTATTATTATTGCCATGGTTACCACCATAACTGCCACAGCGTGCGATTACATCTGTGTGTGTTGCAGTGGTCCTGTCTCAGCACGTCTCCCACCGGTCGGGCCGCCCCCATCACAGCTTCATCCACTTTCCCTCCAACTCAAAACAACACAACAGCTTCTGCGGCTTTTTTACCTCATTAATAAATATGTCAGGAATCGAACCGTGACCTGCACCGACTCTGTCTGCTTTCCAAAGTGTTTTTCTGATCTTCTCATTACAGCTGAGTAGATTTAAAAGCGACCGTCCAGCCAGCAGCTCTGCAGGGAGGGGGCTCCTGCAGTTTAAATCCCGTCCTCGTGGTTTAAAGTTTAGCTTTTTTCCTTCTGCTGCATTTTATCAGCTCAGTGTGAAATTTGTCAAAATGCTCTTGCTAATCTGATAGATGCTAACATGCTAACAGCAACGTATCGGCCTGTTTGGGAACCAATCAGACGACAGAAAGCATTAAAACCATCAGAAGAGCGAGACCTGGTCACAGCTCTTCAGATGGTCTGCTGTGATGTCAGCTGCAGGTCGGTGCTGCTGTTCTCTACAGACATGTCTGTATCTGTTAGCCCGTCTGTTAGCTCGTCTGTTAGCCTGTATGTTAGCCCGTCTGTTAGCACGTCTGTGAGCCCGTCTGTGAGCCCGAATGTTAGCCTGAATGTTAGCCCGTCTGTTAGCCCGTCTGTGAGCCTGTATGTTAGCCCGTCTGTTAGCCCATCTGTTAGCCCGTATGTTAGCCCGTCTGTTAGCCCGTATGTTAGCCCGTCTGTTAGCCCGTCTGTTAGCCCGTCTGTTAGCCCGTCTGTGAGCCTGTATGTTAGCCTGAATGTTAGCCCGTCTGTTAGCCCGTCTGTGAGCCTGTATGTTAGTCCGTCTGTTAGCCCATCTGTTAGCCCGTATGTTAGCCCGTCTGTTAGCCCGTATGTTAGCCCGTCTGTTAGCCCGTCTGTTAGCCCGTCTGTGTTCACATGCAGTCAGACTGTCCCATCAGAGCAGCCGAACCAGCAGTCAGCAGCTCCTGTCTGCAGTGGACCCGTGGACGGACAGACAGCTGTCTCTGGATCACTGTGAGACTGAAGGAAACTTAGAAACAGCAGGATTCTCAGGCAGGTTCTGCAGCCGCTTTCTTCTCTGGCGTCTCAGCTGGTTTCTGGAGGTTTATTCTGGACGGACGTCAGAGACGATGACGTCCTCTGGAAGTGTGAGTCGCGCTGAACGACTCGATGTGAGTTTCCTGTCTGAGAGTTCAGACCTGACGGAGTTAGGACTCTGAGGAGGTTTCTGACTCAGATCCACCTCCTGCAGTATCGCTGCCTCCCCTTCAGCTCTCCGGCACCCCCCCTGAGGAGGCTTTAGTCTCTGTCCTGCTGCCTGGCTGTTACAGACCAGGTCCTGTCCTGTCACCAGGGTCAACATGGCGTCCTGAACGAGGAGTTAATGTTGCTCTATAGAAATATCACCTGACTTCCTCCTTTGATCCCGTCGTTATGACGACGGCCACTAAAGTTCCTAAATATTGACTCAGCAATAATCAAGAATTTACATATAAAAGCATGTGCGTGTTGTGAATACAGTCATATAAGTCAGTCTTATCTGACTGCTCTGTGTTTGTTCAGACCAGGTCCTGCTGGACCAGCAGGTTTCAGTCTGTACAGTGATGTCATACCAACTGCTGCGCTACATTTGTAGTTTCTGCAGTAATTCGAACGGCCTGATCATTTATATCCAATAGTTATTAATAACATTTTACAGGCAGCAAACCTGAACAGCGACATGTTGAATGTCAGAACGACGACGTGACGCGCGGCGCTCTGTAATAATGCGAGACACGAGCGTACAGATGCACCTTCAACCCGCATTAAATGAACAATCTCCACATTTTAAAACAAAGCTTCAGCTACCGGATCGGTTTCATGATCAAGAGCTAGAACCAGCTCACACGTCAGACCGTAAATTAGCTACTTTGCAGATTCAGATTAATAATAATAAAATAAACTAAATAAGTTCCGATGTTTTATTATGGATCACTTGGTGAAAAGCACAAAAAACAATCAGCTGCAACTTTAAACTGATGTGCACATTAATGCAGCAATAATTATAATCCAATAACATCATTCTGCATGTTCGTACTTTAAGTGTACTTGCTAATACTGATACTTTAATACTTTAATGCAGGACTTTCAATAGTAACAGATTTACTCTGATCTAAAGATCTGAGTACCTCTCCGTGTAGCAGTAAAGATGATAAAAATGTTGGTCACAGAAGTTTAAACTTTATTAACTGATGGCTCGTAGTGGTTTTAGCGGTTCGGCTCAGACGGCGTTCCTCAGAGGAGTCTTGCTCAAGGGCACGTCAGCGGGCGGCACTGACAGAGCTGCTGGCAGAGCGCTGCGGTGTGTGCGGTCGACACGTTAACCGCCAGGCTGGCGGCTGGCTGCCTCACATTTGCATAACGTGTCACACACACACACACACACACACACACACACACACACACACACACACACACACACACACACAGGCCTGCAGCAGAAAACACACCTGAGACAGAAAAGACCATTAAACTTTAAAACAAGTGGGAAGTATTTCACCTGCGTCAAATACAAATCAGCTTCAACACATTTCCAAACCTGCTGAGAGATAAAACACACATTTCTAGAAACGTCCTTTAGAGAAGAGAAGCTGAAATCTCTCGTCACCGGCTGAAGGGTGTTTCGGGTTGTAAATACCTTTAACGTGTGTTTTTAAGGTGCGGATGCTGTTAGAGGTGAGCTGGGGGTCGGCTCGTCATGCTGGTATCCTGACAGCTTTAATGAAGACGGCCCGTATGTTTCCCGTCACGTCCGTTAAAGTGAAACCACATCTGACCAAGTTTAACCCCCAACAATCACAGTCTGAGACGTCTGTGTTTGTCCCCTCAGGTGAGACCATCGCGACAGCTCACCTGCAGTTTTTGTTCTACTCAGATGAGACACAGAGAAACTCACCTGTTAATGTGGTTTTATAATAAAATCAGATTGTGTTGAGTTTACAGACACACCACTTAAATGCCTGAAAACACCGCAAGGTCTCCTAGAACCTCTTGAATGACCCCTCATAGCACCTCAAGGACATCTGCCACTCCCTGAAACCCACCAACAGTAATGCTGAAAACCCCTTAGACTGCCAGAACCAGAACAAAAATCCTGGAACCCCCTAAAAGAATCCTTTAACCTTGTCAAGGACCCCCGCATCCCCTTTAAAGACACCTAAAACCACAGAGAACTGCTAGAACATCGATCAGGGACCCATAGAACCATTTCAAGGGCCTCTGCAATATCGACCAGGACTGCTACAACTTTTTGAAAAGCTTTTTCAAAAAACCTTTCTGAACCCACTGCCCCTGAAACTCTCCCGAAACACTGCTCGAACCACCCCAAGAAATCCTGGAACCTCCTTAAAGAAGCCTTATACAGCATCAATGACCCCCAAATGACAGCCGAAACCATCCCAGTCCCATAGAGCCTCTCCAGAGACCCACAGAACCCTTACAAGACCTGGAACATCCTAAAACTAAACTCCCCCTTTAAAGACCCCTGACCCCATCTAGAACCTCTAAAACCTCTTCAGAACCCTTTCTGTGATCTCTACAGCTTATTCGCTGTTTGGAACCACCTCAAGCTCTCACAGAACCTCATTAAGGACCCCCTTGACTACCTCAAGGTCCCCTAGAACATCGTCAAGAACCCTTTGGACCTTATGACTGACCTCTGATGTCTTCGCAAGGACATTTGAAGCTCCCTGAAACTCCCTCTAATAACTCTGAAACCACCTCAAGCTCTTGTAGAACCTCGTCAAGGACCCTAAAGAAACCCTAAAAGGTCTCACTCAAGGAAGTCTAACACCTTCTGACAATCTAACAATCCTTCAAGGAAAGTATATCAAATTAAGGAACACTGAATAATGTGAACCCTGATCGTAGAACCCCTCAAAATGATCCAAAATGTCCTGAAACCTCCTCCTGGACTTTCTCCCCTGTAACTTTCCTGTCTCTCTCCCTGTCTGTCAGTCAGTAGTGGAAACTTTCTGTTGCCTCGGTGTTGACAGGAGTTTACGAACATCACAGTGGAGCTTATGACGACGAGTCTGAACAGGACCGACAGGAGGAATCTACGATCGGGAGGAAAAACTCCTCTTTCTTCCTCTTTGCCCTCCGGCTGAAGGATTCCTGCTCAACATTTCACTACACCTGCTCTGACAGTTCATCACATGTAGATCAGACAGACTTAGTATCAAGACATCAGTGTACCCCCGGACTTCTTCAGTGACCCCTCTTCCACCCACAAACCTGAGCCATTCAGAGGGGTATCTGTGGGTGCAAACATGAAGCGTGGGCAGAAACGCCTTGAGTTTAAATAAAGATTTTGTTTTCATTTCATTTTGTTACCTCTGGAACCCCTTAAGGACTGCTGAAACCACCCCAGACTCCTGGAACCACCTCTAAAACCTCCTTAGGTGTCCCTGGGACTCCTCAAGGAACCTTCAAGTAAAACTGAGCCCCTCTCAAGAAGCCCTTAAACATCTTTAAGCGCCCCTGAAACCCTTTCAAGAAAATTTGAATCCTCTTTAAGAAGTCCTGGAAAGTCTCAAGAGGCTTTGGTATCCACTTAAGGACTAAGTGGACTAAGGAGTAATGAAACCCCCTCTGGCTCCTGGAACCAGCTTAATGACTTCTAGAAGACCCCCACAGGACTCTATAACCCCTTTAAAGATCCCTGAAACCACCTAGGTGTCCCCTAGAACCACTTCAAGAACTCCTGGAAGACCCCCTATAGAACTCTGAAACCAGAACCTGCCTCAAGAAGCCCTTAAACATCTTTAAGGCCCCTTTCCATCCCTGAGTCCCCATTCAGTACTAACGGAGGAGCATTCAGATCCTTCACGCTAGTAAAAGTAGCGACACTATACAAATACTCTGTTACAGGTAAACGTTCTGCGTTCAAACGTTAAAGTAAAGAAGTCTTATCCGCAAAATATAATGAACGTATCAAAAGTTAAAGTACTGTATCTCTTTCAGAGATTATAATGTTATATATTAGATTATTATGACTGATTATAGCCGTATTTCGGTGAATCTGAACTTCTTTATAAACTGGTTCTTTTCTCTTACAATTCATCACATTTTAGAAACTTTATATGTAAAATCTTCAATCTGCAGCAACTCACGCTGTAAATGTAGTACAATATTTCCCTCTGAAATGTATTTACTTAATATTACGTGTTTGTCTTTTACACGGCGGAGGCTTTCCTCTAAGACTCTGCGGCCGGTCTGTGTCGATCTGGATTCAGACTCTCCGGCTTCATCAGCGTGAAGTTCGGGTGCAGCTGAGTCCCGAGCGACTGTCGGCGTCTGACTGAGGAACATTTACTAACTCTTCTGTTTTCATGCCGACACGACGTCACGCGCTGCTGTCGACGCGTGAGTTACGGTGTGAAAGGCTCCGGCGCTGAGGTGTAGTTAAGTCCGGCTGCAGGTCTGTGGGTTTGTTGGCTGCAGCGCATCAGAAATGAAGAAAATCCCTGTTGTGGATCCTGCGTCAGGATCATGATGCAGCAGCTTCTCACAAAATGTAATTAACTTCATCAGTTCTGTCCAACAAAATATATTAAATGAAATATATTAAATAAAACGCAAATAGAGGATATTTCCATTGTTGCCCATATTTAATGATTAATGAACGCTTGGGGAAGTCAGACGCCCGTCTGAGAAGCGTCCTCCGGCCGTGGGACTGCTTTGGTGTCAGATGTGTGACTTCAGGAAGTCGGGAATCCCAAAAGCCTCCTGGGAACAAGTCCGACTGTCCGACTGAAGAACATCAGGGAGTAAAAGAGCGTTTTGGTTGATGGTGTCTTTGTATTCTGCACCGCACGCCGCTGCCACCGTGTGGCTGAAACAGCGAACAGCAGCAGCACGTTTCCAGAATATGTTCTTATAAATCACGTTATTCCTCCAGAATATGAAGATATAAACTCCTGAACGCAAACCAGTGAGGAAACGTTAATATTTTCACTCAACACACTTCGATCAGTTGTGTTTATTATCGATTACCCTGAAAGAACTGCTCTGCTTTAAGTTTTAAACCAAAGTAAATATTTATTCATTTTTTTATTGGAAACTTTATTCTTCATATTAGATGTTTGCCTGTAAACACATGTCACATGTTCAGCTGGTTACGTTAGCTTAGCATTTCTTTTTAAAGTAACCACCTGATCACCTGGGATATTATTGATTAACAGATCTGTAAATGAATCATTTCCACATTTTAAACTGAGTTCTCCACCGTGTGCAGCGTTTCCCTGCTCCAATCACACGGTTTTCACTTTAAACCGAAGGTAAACTTTGCTGCACGTTAGTCCTTCAGTGTCGTCAGGTTTATAGATCAGCGGGATTTCACTGAAACATTAAGCAGCTGATCAGGATTCAGAGACATGATTTGACAAGTTAAACAGGAGGATTCACTGGACGCGACGGCGAAGGTTAAAGAGCGAGAGACGCTTCAGACAGTCGAGTCAGGTCACATTTCTTTTAGCTTAATTTAAAAAACAAACAAAAACACAAGAGTCAAAGTCAGAATTTGTAAAACATAACAAAACATTTATAAAGAAACTTGATCATCAGTCACTTTTACATGGAATTAAAACAAAAACAGCCGAAACACAGAAATCCATCAGCGGTCCAAAACTCAAACGCCGTCGAGTCGAGAGAAAAACAAACAAAAGAAATCACAGAACAAAAACTTTTTCTGCAAAATGATCAAACTGGCAGATTTCTGACGTCTTAAAGGGCCGGCGTGGAGGATTCAGTGGCATCTAGCGGTGAATCTGCAGACGTGAACCTCTCGCCTCGCCCTCGCCTCCGCGGACGAGAAACTGTTCAACACTCGTGAAAAGACACTTATCAATAATCCGTTCCATCTCAGATCCTCCGCATGTTCCACGCTGGAGCTTTAAATACTTAAACTGAACATCTATCGCTCCGTTCGCCTGCACGGTTTATTTTGCTGAAATGTTATTAACAGATTATTCATTTCTGCATTTGGTTGAAAAAATAGATGAATGTGTTGTTTGAAGAGGAAGTGAAACGTCTCTGTTCATTTGAACGTTCGTGGATTAACAGAAACCGACATTTATTAAAACCCTTTGGTTCCCCGTCTTCTCCGGAGCCAGATGGTCCAGGACAGGTTTAGCCTAGCTTAGCACAAACACTGGAAGCGGGGGGGAAACTGCTAGCTCAGCTCCACCTCTGACCGATCAGCTGTTT
This sequence comes from Siniperca chuatsi, assembly GCF_020085105.1. Classification (NCBI taxonomy): domain Eukaryota; kingdom Metazoa; phylum Chordata; class Actinopteri; order Centrarchiformes; family Sinipercidae; genus Siniperca; species Siniperca chuatsi. The sequence goes on from NC_058055.1 coordinate 28,962,135, forward strand.
TCGTTGGAGCCGCTGACGAGAAACAAGTGGATTTCCTAAAATGCCGCTCACTGATTGGCCGAGGCCTCAGAGCGGTTTGGGCAGGCCGGACACCTCCTCCACACACTCGTCGTAGGCGTCCTGGTACTCCTGGTGAGGTTTGATCAGGATCACGCAGGTCGGCCTCTTGGAGCCCGCGGACGAACCCAGATCCTGCAACGGGACAAGGAAACGAAAAGTCACACTCGTCCTGCCGAGTCCCAACGCAGTCACATGACCTCGTTCTAACGCAGTCACATGACCTCGTACTAACGCAGTCACATGACCTCGTACTAATCCCAAACATGGCCGCCCAGAATGAAACCTCCAGAAACAGGACCGGAGCTGCTTTCATGGTTTGTTTATCCTCCGTCTCACCTTAATAAGCTGCACTTCACAGTTCATGCACTATTACGTATATTTATATTGTATTATTATTATTATTATTATTACACCGTACATACTTATCGTCAACCGGTAAATCCACTTTGTACTTATCTATCTGACCTGTATTACAGTGTATTATATGTTTTGCTCAGTGAGCAGCTGTAATGAGTTTCCCCTCGGGATCAATAACTCACAGTAAATGCATATGGTAAAGAAAAGGTCTGCGGTACTTGAGTATTTACATTTTATTTTTACATTTCAGAGGCAAATATCCCTCTGACTCCACTACATTAACAACTATAGTTACTTTACATACAGAACGTATTAGTTTATAAAATCTGATGATTTGTTATAGATTAAACTACTCAGCAGTTATTAAAGCAGCTCTGTCTCATCCAGCTACAAGATTAAATGCTGTCTGTGAAACAGCGTTTATTACGTCCACCAACCTTAAACCAAGTCAGCCCTGTAACAAATCCTCCCTTCATGAAGGTTATAATGTTCAGGTTTTGTTCAAACTATACTGAATTATACTGAGTTGTGTTTATAATGTTTACTTTATATCAGTGAGGGACTAAATATACTTGAAATATTGTGCAATATTCTCTGTTTTCAGTTTAAAATTCCCCGTTTGTTGATATTTATTCATACTTCTATCACTGCTGTGCAACATCCACCGTCTCATTATAATCTTCATGCACTATTACTTATATTATTACACCATACATACTTACGTATACCTGTAAATCCACTTTGTACTGAATCTATCTGACCTGTATTATATTATTGGCTCAGTGCTTCTCTTCCTGTGTGCCTGACTGTAACGAAGAGTTTCCCCTCAGGATCAATAAAGTGACTCTGACAGTCAGATAAAACTAATATTTAACATGTTTCATAAAACGGGACCTCGAACAGGTGCAGCTCGCCTCACATGTAACACGAGGAGGCCAACTTATCCTGGGAACAGCGATACGTGGCGGAGCCGCCGCACGCTCGCAGCCGTTCCGGGGGCCCGGGGCCGCCACGCTGAGGGCCGGGCCGCCGGAGCGTCGTGCCGGTTTGGTCTCACTCACCATCTTGGACGGGATGTAGGCGTACGGCAGGTCTCTGTCCTCGCACATGACCGGCAGGTGACAGTAGACGTCGATGGGCAGCGTGTCGCCGGCCAACACGACGATCCTGCAGAGACACGAGAATCAATACACATCGCAGCTCGACGGCTACACCTACGTCATTTCTGTTCCGTTATCACAGGTTCGATTCCATCAGCTGCTTCCCAGCTATTGTCTTTAACTATAACAGACACGGTGAGGACATGGCCGACGCACCCCTTCTCCCCTTTGTTGATGAACTTCTGGACTTCTTTCACTCCTCGCCGGATGTTCTTCACTTTGGCAGCTGAAAGACAGAAACGAGCATGAACACACCGAACCAGACTTCAGCCAAAAATCAGTCATTTTTACGGCAACACACACACTTTGATGCTGAATTGAGCAAAGTGATTCCGACCTGAGCAGGAATCACAAACCTGTTGTTCCTGAAGCTTTAACGCGGACTGATAAAACATGTTACTTTTTATTGATTACTCCCTGCTGCCTGCACGAGGCGCCAATCCATTCAAACAATTCCTGACAGCACGAGGAGGCTTCCCCTAACTCTGAACAGATATTTTCATGATGGGATGTTTGCCGAATTAATCACAAGAGTCCACCGATTCGTACAAGATATAAATGCACGAGCTACTCCGTCCGTAAAGTCCGCTGACACAAGAAAGCGTTAAAACCGTTTGATTGTTAACCCAGTTCGGCATTATTTTCCTAAAAAACGTTAGAAACGCGGCACACGAGAGCTTTAAAATCTGTACATGTTCAGTGCAGTTCGGCACCCTCGACACAAAAACAGCAGAACCGGGAGGAACCCGGCAGAGCTCGGTTCGGCCGGTGTGTTTTTACCCTTTTTGACGCATTTGTAGAGCTTCTTGCTGAGCTTTTTGGAGGCCAGCGGCTGAGCGATCGGGTTCACGTTGGCGATCAGCTCCTGGTAAGACTTCTCGTTCCCGGCGGCGGCGGCGGCGGCGGCCTCCTCTCCGTCCGCGGAAACCTTCTCCTTCTTCGTCTTCGTCATTTCTGATCGAACTAAATGATCGAGATGATCGATGATGGCCCGGTCCGTTGTTCTCTGATCTGATTTCAGCGTGCAGCCTGTGGGGAGAGCGCACGTGCTTGTTTCTTCCTCCGTCCGTCCGGCGGAGCAGCGCCCCCAGCGGGCCGGAGGAGCAGCGCCCCCAGCGGGCCGGAGGAGCAGCGCCCCCCAGCGGGCCGGAGGGCGGCGGCAGCTCGGCCTGTCAGAGCTCCGCTGCCTCCCTGTGACTTGTTCCCTCTGTGTGGTGTCGTCTTCTGCCCACCCAGATGTATTTTTAATTCCTCATGATGTATGTTCTCACCTCCGTACCAGGATGCAGGGTTACTTGTGCTTCCTAGAGTCTCCAAAAGTAGACCGGGAGCCAGAGCCTTCAGGTATCAAGCTCCTCTCCTGTGGAACCAGGTCCCAGTTTGGGTTCGGGAGGCAGACTCCATCTCCACATTTAAGACTTTCCTCTTTGATAAAGCTTATAGTTAGGGCTGGCTCGGGTGAGTCCTGAACCATCCCTTAGTTATGCTGCTTTAGGCCTAGACTGCTGGGAGACTTCCCATGATGCACCTCTTTCCTCTCTCCTCCTCTCCCTCTCTGTCTGTATGCATTTTTATCCCATTACTGCATGTTACTAACTCGACATCTTCTCTCTCCCGTAGTTCTGTGCTTTCTCGCTCTCTCTCTCTCTCTACTTCTGTCGCTTTCAGCAGGTATTTCTGCCTCCGGAGCTGCAGAGTCTGGATCTGAGGTTGTGGGCCACCTGCTGCCCCCTGCAGAGTCTGGATCTGTGGTTGTGGGCCACCTGCTGCCCCGTGTTCCTGGCAGAGTCTGGATCTGTGGTTGTGGGCCACCTGCTGCCCCCTGTGTTCCTGCAGAGTCTGGATCTGTGGTTGTGGGCCACCTGCTGCCCCCTGTGTTCCTGCAGAGTCTGGATCTGTGGTTGTGGGCCACCACCTGCCCCCCGTGTTCCTGCAGAGTCTGGATCTGTGGTTGTGGGCCACCTGCTGCCCCCTGTTCCTGTGTTCCTGCAGAGTCTGGATCTGTGGTTGTGGGCCACCTGCTGCCCCCGTGCCCTGGATCGTGTTCCTGCAGAGTCTGGATCTGTGGTTGTGGGCCACCTGCTGCCCCCGCAGAGTCTGGATCTCCACCTGCTCGACAGCTGCTGCTACAGCTGTTATTGGATCTGTGGTTGTGGGCCACCTGCTCCCCCGTGTTACTGATACTGTCATTATTCTTCCTAAAGCTGTCATTCCTGTTATTACTAATTTATTAATATTAATGTTACCACTACAGTTACAATACTTTACATTACAAAACCTCTCTCTCTCTGATGGCCGCCCCCCCTGAGTCTGGTTGTGCTCGAGGTTTCTGCCTCTTAAAGGAAGTTTTTCCTTGCCGCTGTGGCCAAATGCTCGCTCATGGTGGGATTTGTTGGGTCTCTGTAAATAATATAAAGAGTTCGGTCTGGACCTGCTCTGTAGGAAAAGTGCAATGAGATAACTTCTGTTATGAACTGGCGCTGTATAAATAAAGTTGAATTGAAATTAAATTTTTCCTCCTTTCATTTTGCAAAAGCAAATTGAGGTTTTGTGGGAAGAAACTGATGAAACAAAGAATTTGGAAAATGTAATAAAACGAAATAAAAATGAGTAAAACAATGTGAAAGCAAATAAATAAGTAACTGCTTTATACACAGTTAGCTAGTTTTAATATAAGTGTTTATTAACAACTATAACTCCCCCTGCAGACACAAGTGGAGGCTGCTGTATAAACACATAATGAATGATAATAATAATAATAATAATAATAATAATGATAATAATAATAATAATGATAAAAGTCTGCATAGGTTTATAATTGTTGACAAATACTTCACATTAATAAACACTTCAAAATATCAGCTTACAGCTACCTTACAGTGTGTTAAATGTTTATATACGGCTTATAAACGCTAAACAGGGTGTTGAAGTGTCACAGAGCTGTAAATATGTACTGTAATCCTGAGTGAACACTCACAGAACACAAAGTCTGTGCAGTTAAAAGACTCAGCCACTAGATGGAGACAAACAGCGAGCTCTGGGTTCAGGTTCGATACCATGATTTAATTCTCATAATCTTAAATGACTCACGAAGACGAAAGTGAGCCAGTTCACAAGTCGTTCACACCAAGTAGAAACAGAGACGTGGAGAATACAAACTCCCAGCAGAGCGACGAGCTTCAGTACACAACAGCATTAGAGCTGAATTAAATAAGTTCAGCAGCAGAACAGAAAGCAGTACAATCATGTTTCAAAAGTTATATCAGGGTTTTATTAAATACACAGCGGACGGTTACATCATTTCTGTAAAGTTGGAGAAACAAAATGAGCAGAGCAGTAAAGTGGACAGAAATGTTCTCACTGCGACGTCTCGGACGTTTCCTGATTCTCTCTGAACGCAGAACGACGGAGTCATCTGATCCGGTCTTTTCCCTCAGTTTGTTGAAAGGCTCAAAATACTACATTACCCATGAGCCTCAGAGGCCACGGCTCCATCCAGCGCTGTGACATCAGAGTTCTGGAATGTTCAGAACGCTTCCAAAGAGTTCTACAGAGCTCTCGCGACACGTTCACGTCATCGCAAGATTCTAAACGGCTGTGGGCCGTGTGCACAAACACTGCACATGCTCAGTATAACTCTGTCTCCATTACACTTAGGTTTCGTCATCTCGAACAACTGTCTCTGGCTCACGTGCGACGTCCATGTTGGTCTTCTTTATTATTTAGCACCAACTTGGAGAAATCTTTGTTTGGCAGACTTTAGAGTGTAAATAGTGTTCATGTCAACATCCAAGTCACATTTACGACAAACTTGCTCTGATATATCTGAAAGTGCCGAAAACCAAACCAACACGGACGCCTCACGTCAGCCAAAGGCCGTCGTTCGCTGGTTCCTGAAGTGTTCCTGAGTTCTCGTTTCAGTTTTTCTTTAAACGCTATCAGAAACACGCGACCGGATGATGTAACGGTCCGACAGGTTTGTGATATGGCCGCCAGGTTTAATTCATTTGTCTGTTTCCCTTCCTTCATTTAGGCGGACGAGTCTAAACACTACAATACCCACGTTGAAATCAGTACAACCATCAGACACATTTTTCAAAGGTTATATACGCATGAACGGCCGCCGTTACCATGGAGAAGAGGCCAGTCAGCGGCGCGAGTCAAAGCGCTAGCAAATTCAAAACGCGTGTTTTACAGGTGAGAACAAAACACGTCGCCATAGTTACTGAACTTCACCCACAATTGATCCAGAATTCAAAAGTGAACTGATTTAAGCTGCAGGTTGTGTTTTTAGTTTTCTCATCACCGTCATCTTTAGCTTCCACCCGCCGTTAGCGGCACGCGTAACCGAACGTAAAGCTCTGCGATTGGACGTTTCTTGCCGGAATGCACCCTGGGAGTTGTAGTTAAGTTTTTATGCACACAAGCCTGTGCCTTCGACTTTTTGTCAAAGACCCAGATATCTAACGGAGTTCTTTGTACTGATGATTTAACTGCGAGAGTGGTGTAAATGAAAATAGCTCCTCCCACTTCGCAGCTGCAGTAAACCGACGGTTAAATGAGTGAACGGACATGATGTCAACGCTTTAACACGACCAACAACATAACATGAACATTAGCAAGGCCTAACATGGGAACCTTTCCATCTCTACCATCCATCATGTATGATGTCATTGCGGCATTAGCCACATGGCATCAGGCTCTGAAGCGCTCTGATTGTAGGCTTCTTACAGCAATGCTCTCTGGGATTTGTAGTTTTCTTTTGGCAACAGTTGGAAACAGTCTGTCAGCTTTTTCTTGTAGACTTTTTTAAATGAAGCAGAATGTTTTCAGTTCAGCGTCCGCACGTCCTCCACACTGCCCCTTTAAGAAGTCGCCCTGGTGGCAGTCTGGGGGACTGAATGCCTCCTAGATGGAGGTGGCGAGTTCATGTTTTTTGTCAAGAGCTAGTCATCTTCCAGTCTCCCGGGTCAGCAGGTCAGTGGGCGGAGCTTCAGGGCTCAGGGGCAGTACTCGTACTCGCCTCCATCGCCGCCTCCGTCTATCTGGTAGATGTTTTCCACCGCTGAACCTCGACTATGGAGCTGCAGAGTGGACGAAGTCGGACCGAACCGGACCGAACTGCTGACCTGCTGCTGAGGGCTGAAAAACAGAGACAGAATCAACACATTTCTATTCATCTTTTAATTGATTCATTAGTGTATTATTGTAGGGAAATTAGGACAATGTTTGGAGAAAGGACGCATAGTGAGTACAAACTTATTCATTAGAACAAGCCCTTGTGGATCTCCAGAGGAATTTCCTCGACAGCACTGCTAAAATCTTTAAACTCTTCAGAGAGATCCATTTAAACCCAAGTTAATCTGAATTTTTATTGGAAACTCTCCATATTTGCTCAATTGCACACACATTCAGCCGACCTGACGGTGACTTTGGTAAAATCAATCAATCAATCAAACTTTATTTCTACAGCACCTTCCAACAACCGAAACTGAACCAAAGTGCTGCACAACATTAAAAACAAGATAAATAATAATAATAATAATAACAAATAGTAATAAAAGTACAAACAGCTCAGCAGAGCACATTACAACATTAAGATAAAGAGAAGTGTCGCAGGGCCGCTAAGTGTTAAAGCTCTTCTGAATCAGTGGGTTTTAAGTAAAAGACAGTTATAGTACCAGTGAATGGGAATTAATTGAAAGTGCACCAGCTGAACACTTCCTCGTCTATGTTTCCCAACACAGTACAGATTCCAGGAACCTTCAAATGAACTTAGTTACGTATCAGTTAATACGTTCTGAATTTTATTCTTTTATCTATTCAATTCGGTTCAATTTTATTTCTATAAAATATATCTCTGTTTTTATGTTTTTCATTTGCCATCCTTCTGGGCGGGTGAGGCTTGTGTCTTAACGTTGCGGTTCAGGTTAACCGAGGTATTTGAGATCACGTGATCCTCCACTTCAGATGTTGACATTTCCATCCGAACATATTCAGCGAGCGCTTTGAATGTCAGAGAGGAAACCACAGAGATTTGTTTGCTTTCATATCTAATTCTGAGTTTCTGTTTCTGGTAAAAGAAAACCTGCTGGAGACTTCCAGCTTCAACATTTCAGACTTTTCAGGAACATTCAGGTTTTAATCACGTTTTAAGGTTATTAAACGCTGGAGGGGTTTAGGCTGAGGGCTGACTCAGGTCCCATTCTTTGTGCCCAAATAACTAATGACACAGTTAGTGACACATAACAACAAAGTGACGTCTAAGGAAAATCTCCAGTTGCATTTAGCAGCTTTGTCACTAACAGTACAGGACCTTTAAGAGGACAGGACATTTTATTCATCATACTCCTGTCAAAATCAGGAAAACGTTAAAAGATTCAGTTTGAGTCCAGGAAGCTCTGCTGGACCACTCTGACTTCAGTTAGACAGAAATATGGCATGTGGTTTGTGGTTTTGGGTTTTATCACTTGAGTTTCAGTTTGAACACCCCAGCTCCACTGAACCATGTGAAGATGATGCAGGGATGAAGATGACGATAACGCAGTGATGATGCAGAGCGTGTCGACCGTTTGCGGGGCAGGATTCCCGACCCTGAGGTAAAGCTGCCGACTCACGAAGTCTCTGCTGAGTCATGATTTGGCAACAGAAAGAGGCATCTGCAGTTTCTTCCAACGACTTTTTATTCACCACAACCTCCCACTCTCATGACTCCACGCCGCTGTGCATCGTTTTGAGACGAAATTCGGAAAAAGTTCATCAACAAAACTAAAAAGTTAAAATCTGTCACATCACAAAACTTACATTTTGAGTCGCCTCCATCTTCTCGCTGCAGAGACACAAAAACACCAGAAACAACAAGATTAATGAGAAGTTCCTCTTTACTGAAGGGGAACCACATAACCACATTATTTTTAATTCCAGACAGACAGACGTTCAGACTTTGGGTGCTCTGCTTCAGCCAAGCTGAAACAGAAACGATCCGTTATACCTGAACGCCGTCCATCTGTTTGTGTTTTCAAACAGCCAGAAGAAAAAGAAGTTCCTTAAACCATATTGATTATTCATTTCCTTTCCTCTAAATGTAGCATCCGTCTGAACTCACCTCTGTGATGTGATGGAAATGTGGTAGAAAACTCGTTCACAATAAAGAATGCTAATTGCATCTCATAAAAACGAGATCTAATACTGTTAAGAAAACGACCTCATAATTACGAGATCTTTATCTGATTATTGCGACATTTGTATCTTATAATTATGAGAAAACCTTTCTGAAGAATTAGAGATCTTTACGGCCTTCTTTCACCTGCGTAACTTTGCAAAAATCAGGCACATCCTGTCTCAAAATGATGCTGAAAAACTAGTCCCTGCATTTGTTACTTCCAGGCTGGACTACTGCAGTTCCTTATTATCAGGCTGCCTGAATAAGTCCCTTAAGACTCTCCAGTTGATCCAGATCGCTGCGGCACGTGTACTGACAAGAACCAGGAAAAGAGATCATATTTCTCCAATATTAGCTTCTCTGCACTGGCTCCCTGTAAAATCCAGAACAGAGTTTAAAATCCTTCTCCTCACCTACAAAGCTCTTAATGTTCAGGCACCATCGTATCTTAAAGATCTCATAATACCTTATTACCCGACTAGAGCACTGCGCTCCCAGGATGCAGGGTTACTGGTGGTTCTTAGAGTCTCCAAAAGTAGACCGGGAGCCAGAGCCTTCAGGTATCAAGCATGTCTTTCTTCATCTTTCTCTGCCTTCATTTACTATCATATCTTTACTGTCGACTCGGTAATAAATTCAATTCAATTCAACTTTACTTATACAGCGCCGGTTCATAACAGAAGTTATCTCAGTGCACTTTTCCTACAGAGCAGGTCCAGACCAAACTCTTTATAATATTATTTACAGAGACCCAACAAATCCCACCACGAGGAAGCACTTGGCCACAGCGGCAAGGAAAAACTTCCTTTAAGAGGCAGAAACCTCAAGCAGAACCAGACTCAGGGGGGGCAGCCATCAGAGAGGGAGAGAGGTCTGTGTGAAACTGCATCAACAAAAAATCCGTAAAACGAAACTTGAATTTTGACTTTGGTGACGTCAGTTTCCAGCTACCCAGTCACGCCTCTGCTTCAGTTTCCCACCATTGAGTCTGGTTCTGCTCGAGGTTTCTGCCTCTTAAAGGAAGTTTTTTCTTGCCGCTGTGGCCAAGTGCTTCCTCATGGTGGGAAATGTTGCGTCTTTAATATTACAGAGTTCGGTCTAGACCTGCGCTGTAGGAAAAGTGCAGGGAGATAACTTCTGTTATGAACCGGCGCTATATGAATAAAGTTGAATTGATATGATATTGATATGTAAAGATATGATAGTAAATGAAGGCAGAGAAAGATGAAGAAAGACATGCAGAAAACGTTTCTAGCTGGACGCAAACCGGAGACGTTGTGTTTCATGGTTGGCGCCTAAGACCGCCGGGGACAAAGAGAGGCCAGAACTTCCAGGTTCGACTTAATGTCGTTGTTTATTTGAAATGTATGTATTTCAGCCCACAGACCACCGCGGGCTAAACGTCACGGCTCGACAGAAGAGGCGAGTCCATGTTTGTCAGCTGAGTCTGCGGTTAGTTCAGTCACAACAGTCTGTGTCACAAACGCCTCCATCATGGCCGCCTGACCACGGGTTCCTCTCTGGGTTAAAGGAGAACGTTTGTCTGAAGTCAGCTAAAACTAAAGAGCAGCATTTCTTTAAACTTCCCTCTGAGTTGTTGTGGGTGTGTTGACATCAGCCATGGGAACAATGTTTGTTTGTCCGTTTGACTTACCGATAATGACGACTCCGCCGGCTGTGACCAAAGCCACCAACCCGAACAGAACACACACCAGAACCAAAGTCATACTTCTGGTCTCCTGCTGATGTAAAATACACAAAACACACTTACTGTAACTTCTTTACATCAACATCGTGACGTCAAAGTGTTTTTTGTGTCTGAGAGCAGAGCAGCGATACCACAGCGACTGTGCTTAGTCTTCATTTTTCAGAACAGGATAAAACTGTTCTTGTCAACAGTAAAATGAGTTAGTTATTTAGTTAGTTAGAGTTATTCTGCATCTCTCTCACCTCGGCCTCGACGCCGTTGAAGGAGGAAGTCAGCTGAGTCTCTGTGGAGGTCATCTGACCTGCAGGACGAGGAAACGAAAGCTGTTTTGAGTGCAGCTGTGTCAGCAGCATGATGTCATGCTGAAGGAAAAGGTTTAGAAACACATCTGATCTGGAGTCGGGATCAAACCAAACACTTGGACCGACAGCGAGAGTTCTACCTGCTCCTCCGTCGTCCACTACGTGACGGTGCTGAGTTGTACCTGCTGTGTCACCGGCTGTTGTCTGCGCTGCAGGCGTCGCTGTGTTTGTTGTTGTTGATGTGTTCGTCTGTGGAGCTGAAACAGAAATCAGTGCAACATTAACAGGTATCGTGTATTTCAGAAGCTCTGTTTGTTATGTTTGCTTCACATCCCGACAGAAATCAATGAATCCAATGATCTGAGAAAAGAGAAAACAATCCGGTATCTTTGGCTGTCGCAGGCCTGTACTAAGGCCCACCTGCCAGCCCTCCTGTCCACCTGCCCTCCTGTCCACCTGCCCACCTGCCCTCCTGCCCTCCTGTCCACCTGCCCTCCTGTCCACCTGCCCTCCTGTCCACCTGCCAGCCCTCCTGTCCACCTGCCCTCCTGTCCACCTGTCCACCTGTCCACCTGCCCACCTGCCCTCCTGTCCACCTGCCCTCCTGTCCACCTGCCCACCTGCCCTCCTGTCCACCTGCCCTCCTGTCCACCTGCCCACCTGCCCTCCTGTCCACCTGCCCACCTGTCCACCTGCCCACCTGCCCTCCTGTCCACCTGCCCTCCTGCCACCTGCCCACCTGCCCTCCTGTCCACCTGCCCTCCTGTCCACCTGTCCACCTGCCCACCTGCCCTCCTGTCCACCTGCCCACCTGCCCTCCTGTCCACCTGCCCTCCTGTCCACCTGTCCACCTGTCCACACATCCAACACACATCCAACACACATCTAACACACATCCAACACACATCCAACAGACATCTAACAAACATCTAACAAACATCCAACACACATCCAACACACATCCAACACACATCCAACACACATCCAACACACATCTAACAAACATCCAACACACATCCAACACACATCCAACACACATCTAACAAACATCCAAAACACATCCAACACACATCAACACATCCAACAAACATCCAACACACATCTAACAAACATCAACACACATCCAACACACATCTAACACACATCCAACACACATCTAACAAACATCCAACACACATCCAACACACATCTAACAAACATCCAACACACATCCAACAAACATCCAACACACATCCAACACACATCCAACAAACATCCAACACACATCCAACACACATCCAACACACATCCAACACACATCTAACAAACATCCAACACACATCCAACACACATCCAACACACATCTAACAAACATCCAACACACATCCAACACACATCTAACAGACATCCAACACACATCCAACAGACATCCAACACACATCCAACAAACATCCAACAAACATCCGACACACATCCAACAGACATCCAACACACATCTAACAAACATCCAACACACATCTAACAAACATCCAACACACATCCAACAGACATCCAACACACATCCAACAAACATCCGACACACATCCAACACACATCTAACAGACATCCAACACACATCCAACACACATCCAACACACATCCAACACACATCCAACAGACATCCAACACACATCTAACAAACATCTAACAAACATCTAACACACATCTAACAAACATCCGACACACATCCAACACACATCTAACAGACATCCAACACACATCTAGCAAACATCCAACACACATCGAAAAAACATCCAACACACATCCAACACACATCTAACAAACATCCAACACACATCCAACACACATCTAACAGACATCCAACACACATCCAACAGACATCCAACACACATCCAACAAACATCCAACACACATCCAACAAACATCCGACACACATCCAACACACATCCAACACACATCTAACACACATCCAACAGACATCCAACACACATCTAACAAACATCCAACACACATCCAACAAACATCCAACACACATCCAACACACATCCAACACACATCCAACACACATCTAACAAACATCCAACACACATCCAACACACATCCAACACACATCTAACAAACATCCAACACACATCCAACACACATCTAACAGACATCCAACACACATCCAACAGACATCCAACACACATCCAACAAACATCCAACACACATCCAACAGACATCCAACACACATCTAACAAACATCCAACACACATCTAACAAACATCCAACACACATCTAACAAACATCCAACACACATCTAACAAACATCCAACACACATCCAACAGACATCCAACACACATCCAACAAACATCCGACACACATCCAACACACATCTAACAGACATCCAACACACATCTAACAAACATCCAACACACGTCGAAAAAACATCCAACACACATCCAACACACATCTAACAAACATCCAACACACATCCAACACACATCTAACAGACATCCAACACACATCCAACAGACATCCAACACACATCCAACAAACATCCAACACACATCCAACAAACATCCGACACACATCCAACACACATCCAACACACATCTAACACACATCCAACAGACATCCAACACACATCTAACAAACATCCAACACACATCCAACAAACATCCAACACACATCCAACACACATCCAACACACATCCAACACACATCTAACAAACATCCAACACACATCCAACACACATCCAACACACATCTAACAAACATCCAACACACATCCAACACACATCTAACAGACATCCAACACACATCCAACAGACATCCAACACACATCCAACAAACATCCAACACACATCTAACAAACATCCAACACACATCCAACACACATCTAACAGACATCCAACACACATCCAACAGACATCCAACACACATCCAACAAACATCCAACACACATCCAACAGACATCCAACACACATCTAACAAACATCCAACACAGATCTAACAAACATCCAACACACATCTAACAAACATCCAACACACATCTAACAAACATCCAACACACATCCAACAGACATCCAACACACATCCAACAAACATCCGACACACATCCAACACACATCTAACAGACATCCAACACACATCCAACACACATCCAACACACATCTAACAGACATCCAACACACATCTAACAAACATCTAACAAACATCTAACACACATCCAACAAACATCCGACACACATCCAACACACATCTAACAGACATCCAACACACATCTAACAAACATCCAACAAACATCCAACACACATCCAACACACATCCAACAAACATCCAACACACATCCAACACACATCCAACACACATCCAGCTTTACAGTTTTCTGACGGTCACCGTGAAACAGCCGGGGAGAGTCTAATACTCAGTGTGTTAAGTCTGCACAGTGTCCTGCATGTGACTGTCCTTGTATAACACCTTTCTAGTCATCCGAGGAGCAACACTACATGTCACATTCACACACTGATGGCAGGCGCTAACTGCTAACTAACTGATCAGTCACACACCATCAGTCTGTGGTTCGTGTTCAGAGAAGTTTGCGGCTGTTAACAGGTTCAAAATGCTTCACAGGTTCTGACAGGAACAGAACAGAACACTGCGTGGACAGAACGTGGTTCCTGTCGGAGCCTGTGGAGCAGTTTGAACCTGTTCTCAGTTGATCCTCAGTTTGTTCTCAGTGCACTTTGACTAAAATGAGACAGCGGTCTGCAGAAAACCCAACAGCAGCTCCCTCAGACCCGATGCGTGACAGTCACAGTGAATGAGACGCAATGTGTCCGTAAACGCTGGACCGCTCGGTGTTGGACCTCATAAGCTTCATCACTCTGAGGCATCCTCTTCCTCCTGAGCGTCTAACATGTTGTCCTCTGAAGAACGGACACTTTCAGTTTGCTTCCTGTCTGTCAGATGTGTTTTCTGTGAGTTCAGGACCTGAGAGGGGCGGCAGTTAAAGACTACGATCCCTGCTGAGACTCTGCCAGTCTCTTAATGAAAAACATGAGTGAAAACTTCAGACTTAAAAAAGAGTGTCTCACCTCTCTCAATGGACACATCGAAGACATGTTTGTCATCATTGAACCACCCGGGTACCTCCACCCTGCACCCGTACCGTCCAGCGTCTGTCTCTGTGAGGTTCAGTATCGTCAGAGAAACATCACCTGCATCCAGTCGTCCCAGTAGCTGATACCTGCTGGAAGCTCTGGTTTCTTCTTTCACTCGATGTCCGTCGGTGGAGACGAGCAGGTTCCTGCAGCCTGACAGTGGAATTTCTCCTCGACCCCAACAGACGAACATCGCTCCGTGTTTGCTGATGTCATATTTACAGGGCAGAGTGACGCTCTGACCTGTTTGACCAACGACTCTGCTGCTGACACGTTCACTGACTGCGGAGACACAAAGAAAGACGACCGCTCAGTTCAGGCCAAACACAGCAGCAGCAGTCTGCCTGTTGCCTCTGTCTTCTTGCTCTTATATAATACTTATACTTGTTATTGTGTGTTGCAGCTGCCCACCTGCTGCAGCTGTTCCAGATGTTACTTTGAGAAAAAGCTCTTCGGTCGTATGTCACAGCTGAATCTGATGCTTTTATTGACTTTGACGGATGACGTTCCCTAGTACATCACTAACTCTAACTAACAGTAATATTAAAATGACGACTGCTGCAGGTGAAGAGTCAAAACAATCTGTCACAAATAAATCACATAAACATAACTAACTGTTCTTTTCCTCAACTCCTCTTCATCTGTAAAACACTTCACACACAAGTCAGTGGATCCAAAGTGGTTTACAGCAGAGAGGGAAAACCAACAGAAAGACAGAAGACAATAAAGATAATAAGAATAAAAACACATACAGAGGCTTCACAAGACAAACGGAGTGAGAGAGAGTTTTAAGCTTTTAACTTTCACGTGAAGGCAGTGATCCAGATGTAAAGTTGATATAAACGGATGCTGGAGAGTAAAGAGCAGCGTACCTGTGAGGAGAGCGAGCAGCAGAACGATCGGCATGATGAGGCGAGTCACACTGAGACACTGTCATCACACTCACACCACATTTAAACACACCAGGGCCACGCTGCACACTGTAAAAAATCCTCCCCTGCTGCTCGACACCAACAAAAACCCCCGTTTGGTTTGAGGAAATAAAGAAACTTTAAAGACATTTTCTAACAAAACGATGTTTATGCAAATCAGCACAAACTGCTCGCTCACGCTTTCTGTACGGTCAGCTGTCAGAAACCCTTCAGGAGGAAGTGGAGACTTCGACTTAAGAGACGAAGAATCAGAACTTTGTCTCTTTATTTTGATGAGATATTGTGTCAGAAATTGGACCTCATAACCATATTAAAAAGTATTATCACCATAGCAACCACCTAATACAGAATGGTAACTACCTAGCAAAACCCTAGCAACCATCTAGTAGTGCCTTAGCAACTACAAACAGCTCTCCGATCACCACCGAGCCTTCGAAATGACGTGAATCACTTTGCTTATTTGAGTATTTTGGGTCCGTACCGTTTGGCGATGTTTCCTCACTCACTCGCCGCAACCAATCCGAACTTTACAGTCCGTGACGCCTTCTTTACGAACGTTTCTCTGTTTGTAGCTACATTTCAGCATCGTAGCGTCTTTAACATCGTTATCCATCCCGTCATCGTCCCGTCCATTTACGCTGATGAATCCAAATTCTTTACGGAGTTATTATTTTGTATTAAAAATCTCGTGAGAATCTCGTAATTAGGACCAATTAACTCAAAAGTATGAGTTTATGTTTTGATGCTGTGACTGAGCCTAAACTACGCTGAGCCCATTGATAAATCAGTATCAATCAATTAAGACCTACTGTATCTGTATGTTTTCATATGAACGTTTCAGGAATGAATACTGTGCTTTGGGCTTGACTTTATGACTCACATTATGACATTTTACAAATATGAGAAGGAAGTCCCTTCAGAGCAGCTGCCAGTGTCAACATGTGGGGCAGATGGTTGATAGAGCGCGGTCAGCACTTCCTGTTAGTGGCATTTGTTATTGGCTGCTTCCTGTATCTGAAGCAGACTCTGAGTTTCCGCTCAACATGGCCGACAGCTGAGCACCACACTGCAGGAAATATCTGCAGCTCGGACTGACAGAATATCTATGAATTTATAACAAATACTTTACTCACTTTAAAAGTAAATTATTAAAATAGCCGTGTATATGTTTGTTTGTATGTTTCCTTGAAAATGTGCTTTAACTGAACTAAACTTTAATCATTTGTTCAAGGTCTTCTCATGACTTGTTATACTGTAAAACCAAACGTTCAATAAAGGAAACAAACTTTGATCAAACTTGTATATTTGTAATAACTTCATAATAAAAGATTTCACTAAATTTCTGCAGGATGGTTTTACAGTGTAGGGAGTCCTGTCACCGCAGGTTGCAATACCATTTCTAGCCACAGCATGTAAGTCTATGGGCTCGTGGCACTGTTTCCATGTATTGTACGTGTGTAGGCCTGCAGTGTGTAAAAATGTCTTAACTTAAAAACTAAATAAAATGAGGACATTTGTGACTATATGACAATAAATGCAGCCATTCACTATAAACTCCAGTGGATATCAAACATAGTCAAACAGAAATACAGTAAATATTTAATGTAGTCTGATCCTATTTCAGTTTTATGTCCACTGACTTTCAACTTCTACAGAAAAAAATGTAAATTTGTAGAAATCATTTGATTCCCTGATAAATTACCAAATTGTATTTATTAATCTAACTATCTATGTATGTATTCATTCTTTTATTTATCAAGAAAAATATCTGTGTATTTATTTTAGCATGTATTTCCATATTTATTCATTGATGATAAGTCATTTTTAGCTTCCCTGTGAACTCAGAACAACTCTGACTTTCAGCAACAAAAAAAAAGATTAATAAGATACATAAAAAGCTGCAGCTGCACCATTCAGCGCCTGCAGGTGGCGCAGCTCGGCGCCTGCAGGTGGCGCAGCTCAGCGCCTGCAGGTGGCGCAGCCCGGAGCCGCAGTTGTTTGCAGAAGCACGACAGTGTTTTTCTATGTAAAGCAGTGAAGTGATTCTCTGGCTGCAGTGACCTCCGCAGCCTCTAGAGGGCGCCAGCAGACTGTTATATTTGCCTCACCGCTGTACCAACGAGCAGCGCCTCATCCCGCTGGCTGCAGTACCGCTTTTGTCCACAACACTGCAGTCTACGGCCCCGTGGCGCTGTTCCTGTGGTGAGGAGTCTGTTGTTAATCAACAGCTGGAGCAGGGGAGACTTGCAGACCGCATCAGGTTTTTACTTGTGAACAAAACATTTTCCATCTCGGTGAAAATGTCTGACGACGTGAAAAGCAGATGAGTTCCTAAATACATGTGTGAAGAAGAAATTAGAGTTAAATGTGGGTTAATTAACCTCTTCTGATCTTTAATAAACTCAGAGGGAAAATAAAACGTGTGTTTCTCCACATCAAAGAGACACATCATCAGCTCCATGAACAATAAAACATGTTCAACTCGACCTTTTATCAGACAGCACACTGGTATTAAAGGTGCTATTCTGCGGCCACGGCGCCCCCTGCTGGCCAGAGAGCGGAACTGCACCAACACGTGAAGAGGATCAATGCTCCTGATTTACAGAATATTCACACGGCACTTACTGGATCATATTTCAGGGAAAATCTTAAAAATCATGAATCAAAGTTTTTAAAATCCTCCCTAAATGTGTTTGTTTCAAATGAATTATCAGTCAGTCAGAAAATAAAACACATTACATCAGTACTGCGAAGTACAACGAGAAGTCTCTGCAACATGTTTATTTAATAGTTTACTGGCATTTAATTCCCATGCTTTGTGTTCAAGCTCCACCAGCGTCTAGTCGCTCTACATTTGGTTGATTCAGAAGAAGAATCTGGAGGACAATAGGGGGAATAAGAGCAGGAATGCTGCAGCACCTTCAGCTTTAAGCTACTTTAAAATGGCCGCAAGGCAATTAAATCTGTCACGCTAACAACAGAAATACATGCGAACTGATCAGCGAGCAAACACATAAAAAACAAGAGCTGTAATAAATACCGACAGGCAGACGTCACGTCATTAACTCACTCAGCTGGGCACCAAACTACAGCAAGAAAACTGCTACTTTATCATCGGCAAACATTACACGGAACAGCAAGGAAACGTTTTCGTACTTTTTAGTAGCCGACTCTTTCTGTCCACGTGCTGCAGCTGCACTCACCTGAGGCACCTGAACAATCTCACAGTCCAACCACAGGGGCGCTACAGGCTTCTCACACTAATGCATGGGAACGACTGGCAGCTACGTCCAAACAAACCCAATTTGAAAACATATGAGGCAGATTATTACAAGCTGTGTACATAAAACCCCAGACTGTTAATTGGAAATCTGAAGCTTTATTATCGGACGGTACAAATGTTTCAGCTTCTATTGGCTGAGAAGATGCGAACATGTATGTAATTAAGATGTTAAGATAATGACTTTGAGCTTGTTTGGTCAATGTGTTTTGTTTTCTTGTTCTCTTTGTTGTTGTTAGGATTGTGTGTTTCTGTTTTATTGATAGTTGTGAAATGTATATGATGAGGATCGATGGAGCAAAATAACAGCTTTTACAGGAGGACGATGACGCCATCGACTACAGTCAGTCGGTCGTGCAGAGAAACGGGGGTTTCCCAGCAGACAGTTGTGCTCAGTACAGACTGTCTGTCGCTACACAGAGCTGTCCTCCTGCTCCTCTGATTGGTTCAGCCTCCTGTCAGTCTCTGATCTCTGTTTATACAGCCAAACTCCTGCAGACACAAAACAAAACACCTGTTATTACTTCAGTGTCAGTCTCCATTATCTGCCTCTGACAGTCTCCTTTTAGCTTACAGACGTAATGTTTCTGTTTCAACACGAGTCCACCTGCAGTCCTCACACCTGGGACAGGTCTGAGAGCCAATGGGAAGAGAGTAGCGTCCCCAGATGTGGGTCAAATTTTATTTTACCAGATTTGAAAACTGTCACATTTTTCTGCTGAAGAGGCTAATGCTAATGTCATGTCAGGTAAAGAACGAGCTGAATATTCGTTTGAGAAGCTAACACTGATGTTAGCCTGCTAACACTGATGTCAGCCCATTGGAGAAGCTAACATTGACGTTATCCTGCTAACATTGATGTCAGCCTGTTGGAGAAGCTAACACTGACGTCAGCCTGCTAACATTGATGTTAGCCTGTTGGAGAAGCTAACACTGACGATAGCCTGCTAACACTGATGTTAGCCCGTTGGAGAAGCTAACATTGATGTCAACCTGCTAACATTGATGTCAGCCTGTTGGAGAAGCTAACATTGATGTTAGCCTGCTAACATTGATGTCAGCCTGTTGGAGAAGCTAACACTGACATTAGCCTGCTAACATTGATGTTAGCCTGTTGGAGAAGCTAACACTGACGATAGCCTGTTAACACTGATGTTAGCCTGTTGGAGAAGCTAACACTGACGTTAGCCTGCTAACACTGATGTCATCCCGTTGGAGAAGAAATACTGTTTGTATTGTTCATTTTTAATCCATAAAGGTTTTATATTTGTAAAACGTTCCCAGAGTCTAGAAAAGAGATTTGTGTGAAGATGTTTTAGTCTAAAGTCTGTGGGCTAGCAGGAGAAACACTACTGAGCATGAGCAGTGGGCCGCACGAGAAAGCAAACCAGGAAGCCAGAAAACTCTTTTGGTGAGAAAGTTTCACTCAAGGAGTTTTGGGTCCGATATCAGCTTTGTCGCCTATGTCCCACAGTTACCTGCAGTTTAATAAACTGTACATTGAGCTCAGAGGGTAAAATGTTTGAGGTGTGCATGTGTATGATTTGAACAGACACCTGGCAGCCAATCAGAGAGCAGGATAGTGTGTGTGTGTACTGACTGTAAGCAGCAGTCAGCAGCAGTACAGGTATGAAGGTGATGAAGGACACTCGCACTGTGTTTCCAATGAAGCTCTGCAGACTGTTGACCTGCTGCTGCTGGACGGATGACTGTCAACACAAACACACAGATTTTAGGACATTTTAACTTGTCTGTTGCCATGGTAACCACAACTCAATGACAAGGGACACGCAGGTTTAAAAATGTATGATCACAAAAAACATTTAAACAAACAGCAGCAGCTCCTAAAACACATGAAAGTCTTTGGTTTTAAACTGTTTATATGACTGATATCGACGTCCAAACTCTTTCTTCTATGGTTGAAATGACATCTTCCTTAAAGTCCTACTTTAATCTCTGTTTTCTAATCTTTTCTAATCTTGTCTTGTTATTTAAGTCATAACATTTATATTCTTAACATTTGTTTTATATTATCTAGTGAGAAACGACCAATAAGCCGTTTAGGCTTTTTTCCTCTCAGTGCACATTAATGTTCATCGTTAGCCGAATCTATAAACTGAAGGTTTTAACACTTTCCTGTGTTACCATTACTAATAAAGATAATAACAATAATGTTGTCCCTGTAGACTGTCTTTGTTACCTGAACCAGCGCCACCATTGGCCCCGTGGTGTCGTCCCCTGTGACATCACTTCCTCTCTCTGTCACCTGTCCCGTGTCACCTGTCAGACAGATGAAAGAGTCTCAAAACAAAATGCTGCAGTTTCTACAGAGCTGAAAGCTGACGCCTACTGAGAAACTCAACGTGCTCGATACATTTAGAGGTCGGGGTTACCGAGGCAACACGACCTCCGGCACTCGTCTCTGCGTGTGAGCGTCACCCCGAAGGTCCGTCCTGTACGTACCTGTCGCGTGTGGTGCGTTCAGGTTCTCGGCATCCTGGGAACTGGTTTCTGTTGCTGAAGAGTCAGAGACCACAGAGCGGGCTGCAGGAGGACAGACAGAAGAAAAGTTCAAACTGTTCTGCTTCCCTTTCGTCCACATCACTGAACACAACTCTGGGTTTTTCTGGTCATCGTGACGCTAAAACAACCAAAGACAAAAATGCGCCGAAGTCCCAGCTGCGGCTCTGGTTCGGACTGATGAGCGAAAGTTTCTGGACGTACGGTTGATGACGATGAGGAGAACGGTGAATGTTTGGTCGTTGAACAGGCCGGGCAGCTGAACTCTGCAGTGATAGAAACCAGAGTCTGACGGTCGAGAGTTAACGATGGACAGAGAGGAGGAGGACACTGAGTACCTGCAGAGGAGAGGAGATACGCAGTCAGACCTTCAGTGCATTGAACTCTGATTGTTATTTGTATGTTATTTGATTGATTGATTCTAACCTGTGCGAGTAAACACAACTCAAGGGCCCTGCACCCCCCCCCAGTTTGTTATGGCTCTAAGTACTACAGTACCCATGAGCCTCAGCGGCCGGCACTATGGAGCTGACTCCACTCTTAGTCATGAATATGAGTTGCATGTGTCAGACTTTGAACACCTGAACAGCCTCTCACCTGTGTGACCTCCTGTATGTGATCTGATCTCCGGCGGCGTTGATCACAGTGTTGTGGCAGCTGAACAGTGACGGCCGTCCTCTCCCCCAGCACACCTCCACTCCTCCCCGACTCACCGCCTCCGAACGACACGGCAGCGTCACCTTCCTCCCGGCCACCACCGTCTCCGTGGTGACCGCCGACACACGGGCTGGCGCTGACACAAACACAAACACTTGTCTGTTAAAATTCAACTCTGATGCCGGCGAAGTCTCT
The DNA here is from genome assembly GCF_020085105.1 of Siniperca chuatsi. Lineage (NCBI taxonomy): Eukaryota > Metazoa > Chordata > Actinopteri > Centrarchiformes > Sinipercidae > Siniperca > Siniperca chuatsi. Next base: position 28,984,593 of record NC_058055.1, read on the forward strand.
AAGTCCAGACCTGCTTGTCAGATCCAAAGGTTCAGACATCTGTTCCTCCGCTGCAGTTCCGCTAACGGCCACCAGATGCTGCTGCGATCCAACGCTGACTGTGTTGAAGTGAATGAGAAAACCTCCAACTTCTCTCTACACATACAAAGTCAGTTTTTACACAACAAGTTCAGCTCTCAGCAGATTCACTGAGCTTCTTCTACCATCAGACCGAATAACTGTTCTGTCAGGGAGGTATCGATTGATTGACAGGTGCCCCAGCCAATCACATTAAGCCGTTACTTACTCGTCATTTCAGCTCCACCCGATGGCAGCGACTAAAACTGTAGGACTCAACTTCATCCATCACTTTTTGGCATAAAATAACAGCTGCGACGAACTGAACATCATAATCTGTTGAACATTAAAGGAGTAGTCTGAGTCCTCGTGTTCTCCAGTACAGAGGTAAGTCCAGGACGTGTTTAGCCTAGCTTAGCACAAAGACTGGGAGCAGGGGGAAAGTGTTAGCCGAGCTCCATCAAAAGGGAAAAAGTCCACCTCCCAACAACTCCAATCTGTTCTTAATGCTTCAGAGCTGCCATCTCTTGTCTCAACCTGTCGCACGTTACTGGCTCCACAGATGTGTCGTGCAAAGCTTCATAATAACGCAGTAGCAGCCGCGGCAATGCGTCAAAACGGGTCGGATCATTTAAATGATCTTGTTGCTCTGAACGTTAACACTGATGTTGTGTTTGGGCTCCTCCTCAAATTAGCCTGTTTAGGATTTCTGTTACTGTTTGTTCATGTTCGGCTCAATCTGCCTCCCAACGTCAGAAACATCACCTTCATCACATGTGCAAGGTCAGTTTCATGCATACTGGGTTGCAATAAAGTCAGAAAAGGGGGAAAAAGTATTTAAAGGAAAAAGTGATTTTGCAGATATTGTCATTAGTTTTCCACGTGTCGCCGTGTGGTCTGTGTGACCGCAAACAACGAGGAAGTAAAGCAACAAAACACAAAGAGTCAAAGAGAGCCGGTTTGAGATTCATCCAGTGATTCCTTTTTACATCCAAAGCTGACAGAAAGCATCCAACATCTGTTTCAGACACGCTGAGAGATAAACACAACTGGGTGTGTTTTAAAGTTTAACATGCTCGTCTGTTTAATCTCGGCATGGAAAACATAATCTGGATGCTCACTTGCTGGATCTTATCATCATAGTATAATCATAGATAGTAAATATCATATTCACATATGCACCCGGACAACAGACGCCCGTCTTTTAATTCATTTCTGCTCCAAAATGGTAACTTTTCATTTAGACCAAAGATTAACAGAAAAACAAACAACAATACAAATGTTCTCACACTCAGCGTCCAGTTTATTAGGAACACCAAGCTCCAACTAATCCAACAGTGGTGTAAGAAATCCTCCTTTATGAAGGTTTAATGTTCAGTTTGTGTTCAGATGTAGTCCAGCAGGTCTCTCGTATTGTACCAGGTAAACTCAGACAGCTAGAGACAGCGAGCGGACGGCGAGCTTCAGGTTCAGACTCACCTGTGACGACACAGACGGAGACGAAGCTGTGAAGAAGGAGCGACAGCATGTTGTTGTGTTTCCTGCGGACAGACGGACAGACAGAAGGAGAGGAAGAGTCAGACAGACGACTCGCTGACGCTACTTCTCTTTTCCGTTCGTCCTGATGTTGCCAAACAGACCCGAAGTCAGAAAAACTATTTTTAAAGCCAGTTAAGACAGACGTTCAACACAGCAGGTTCCAAGTAAAAGTCCTGCAGTCAAACGTGCGCTGGAGTAAATGTACTTAGTTACTTTCCAGCGCTGAGAAACAGAAACATGTTGTTGTGTTTCACATCATTTTACTTTGACGTTTTATTTTCTTATTTGAGGGTTTTGCTGCTGGGATTTCGTAGTAATTTTAAGTGAATTCATGAATTTTTGACAAAACATTAACCAACCTTATCCACCTTGACGTGAATATATTTAAGAGGACGTGACATCATGAATTAACATCAGGACGTCTCACTGCTGCTTTACGCCTCGAATGGATTTTTAAGAAACAAATTCATTCTGAAATAAAGTTTTAGGTTCATGTTTTTTTTTTTAAATGCCTGTTCTCCCCAGAAAGTTAGTGAGCTAACTGCTAATATGCTAGCATTATCCAACGCCAAAAACCTGTCATGCTAGCTAGCTTTTTGCAAGCTAGCTAGCTCGACTCACCTGGACTTACCTGATGTTTGTTGATGGCACAGTTGGTTGACGGCGCGAATCCACGTTGAGGCGAAGCGTACGCGAGCGAGCGAGCAACGGATTTTAGTTTTAGTTTCGGTTTCTGAGTTTGTTTTTGTTTGAGGTTTTTTTGTTTTGTTTGTTTTTGACCACACACACAGACACACACACACGGTTTTGTCACATACCTTTAGTGGGATTCGAACCCACGCTGTCGCTCAACGCTTCGAGGCGACGTCTGTCCCCGCTGGACCATCTTCAGGGTGATGAACAGCCGGACGCAGAGAGAGGAGGAAGACCACGCTGAAGGAGGACTCTGCAGAAACTTCACCTCCATCAACCTGCAGAGAAACAAACTTTACAAACCTGAAACTTCTCCACGAACCGGCTTCAGACTGAAACACTGAAGAGAAGCCATGACGCAGAGTCGCACTCGGTGTTTGCTCTCCTGAGTCTGGGTGCAAGTCATCTGATCTCTGAAAGCTCAGCTGGTAAATGAGCGGCTTGTAATTCGTAGGTCGTGGGTTCGATTCCTGTCTGTTGTTCTTCGTCTGAAGTTTAGTGAAACCCGTCGGAGCCGGTTTCATCTTCCAGTTCGATGCGATTCTTTCTAAAAGCTTCAGAGGAATCGTGTTTTGCTCCGGATTCATGAAACTTGATTTAGAAAATACTTGAAACAACTTGCTTCACCAGGGAAAGTCTTTTCTTTGTTCTTGTGCAGCGACCTGCTTTATTCTTTTCTTGTTGAAGCTACAGACGCCTACTGAAGCTCCACAGTTAGAAAATAAACGTGAAGAAGTTAACGCGGACAAAGCTGAGCCGTGAAAGAAGTTCCTGTAGCCCAGCAGGTGAAGCAGGTAGCCTGTTGATCGCAGGGGCGCGGGTTCGATCCCTGGCTCTTCCACTTCACGTGAACAAAACACTGAGCCCCATGTTTCTCCCGCAGGATTTTATCCCCAGATGTGGAGGCAGCTCAGCTTCTGGCAGCAGGCGTCGTTTAAAGGTTACCAGCTGCTCCTCAGTTCCCTCCTTCTTAGCTCATTGGTTGACTTTCGCTCCAAGAAGAAGAAAGTTCACTTCCTGTCTGGTCTGGAGAAGCTGCTCAGGTGGATGTGGAAGAAAGAATAAAGTCCACGTGGTCTCCACAGGTGAGTCCAGGTGTTGCAGGGTGCTGGCAGCTCGTCTGGTGGACAACATGGAGACATGCAGCTGTAAACAGGAGACGGAGGAGGTTTAGTTCTACTTTATTCACATTCAGTGAGTGACTTTTAAAGTCTCCTGTTTGGCCTCTCAGCAGCGATCAGGTGTGGTTTGTGTCTAGAGGTCAGCTGCAGTCAGCGTCCTGCAGGTTTAAAGGTAACTCAGTAATCAATACAGGAGGTTGAGTGGCGGTCTAATAACCAGCAGGTTGCTGGTTCGAGCCCTGACTCCTCCAGAGAAAGTGTCACTGAGCAAGATGCTGATATAAATGCAGTTTTAGCAAAAAGACGAAGTCTTTGTGACGCCATTGTCACCCACACAGGAAGCTGGCTGGTTTTATTTTTAACCACTCGGTGACTCATCTTCTGATCAGAGACAAACTTTGAGTCACACACACACACACACACACTTTTCTGTTTCCCTTTTATTAAATCTAACAATGATTCATAGTTTTATCCTGTTTTCATCTTCTGTTGAACTCTTTAAGTGTTTTTAATGTCTTTATTTTGCCCGCGTTGCTTCGTGTTTCATGTAAAGCCTTGCAGGATATCTACATATATATATATATAAGTAAGACGGTAAGTGAGGGTAACCCGAAAACGACCGAAGAACAGAGCCCAGCGTACTTGGCGGGAGTTTAGTCTCTTTGCGGTCTGAATTCTTATGATCCGTCCACACGACGAATGGTTGTTCAGCTCCCTCCAACCAGTGCCGCCATTCCTCCAGGGCCAACTTGACGGCCAGAAGCTCTCTATTGCTGACATCGTAGTTTCGTTCGGCTGGGGAGAGTCGCTGAGAGAAGAAGGAGCACGGGTGGAGCTTCTGATCCGTGGGGGAATGCTGAAAGAGGACCGCTCCGACGCCGACGTCCCGAAGCGTCCACCTCTGTGGGGTCTGGTTGGATGAGGATCGGGGCCGAGGTAAAGAGGGCCTTCAATTGGGTCCAGGCCGCCTCAGCCTCCGGGTCTCAAATGAAGGGGATCTTGGGAGAGGTGAGCTTGGTCAGAGGGGCTGCCACCCGACTATAGTCTTGGATGAACCGCCGGTAGAAATTGGCGAATCCTAAGAAGCGCTGCAGTTGTTTCCGGGTGGTGGGCATTGGCCAATCTGCAACCGCTTGCGTCTTGGTCGGGTCGGTCCTCATCTGACCGCCCTCAATGATGTAACCGAGTAAGCTTACTGAGCTGACATGGAATTCGCATTTCTCTACACTTATCTTACTTGTCGTTGAGGCCGTTACGAAAGTAGCGTACAGATGTACGGGGACGATCTGGCATCGGTAGAGTGGAAGTGCCTGGTATATAAACGGTGGAGACTGATGAAGATGGGAGTCAGGTGTGCCGGTGATCAGCAGCGGGCAGGAGACCAGGAAGCCAGAACACAGACAACAGACAGGGAACAGCCAGGAGACATAAGGAAGGGCAGAAACACAGGATTACACGAGGATCAGGGAGGCATGGTGGCTAACCATGACACTGAGACGGTAAACAGACCGCATAATGAGCGCCTGGTTGTACTTCAGCGAGTAACAGAGGAGCGCACTGCCCTCTGCTGGGCAGGTCTGCTACCTGCACTTCATTAGATCCAGTGGAACCAGGTCTTTACCCTCCTTCTGCATTTTGGGAATCTAGCAGCTGGAGGACCAATGGGAGCGCAGAGCAGTATCACACACAACACTTCGGACACTCTAGCGCCGCCTCCATGTTTGTCTCTCTCTCGCCTCCTCCTCGCCTCCTCTTCTCTCTCCAGGGGTCAGTCAGTTGTTCTTGGCCTCTCCTCCTCTCCTCCGCCTCTCCTCCTCCTCCTCCTCCTCCTCCTCTCCTCTCCTCCTCCTCTCCTCCTCTTCTCCTCCAGGGGTCAGAGGTCAGTTGTTCTTGGCCTCTCGTCGTCTCTTATATGATTTTGTGCCACATTCCTGTCTAATCACATTCCTTCTGCTGGAAATATAAAAACATCATGTATTTACACAACATATTAAATATCTAATCATAGAGATCTCGAGCTCCCATCATGCATCTTGTTTCCCGCTCTTCTGATGGTAGAAACTCTAATAACCACATTTTCCTCATGAAACATGTTTATATAAAATTTCACTTATTATTTGATGTATCAGTACAGAACTGGAGTCAGTGCATGGTTAGCTTAGCTTAGCATAAAGACTGGAAACAGGGGGAAACAGCTAGCCTGGCTCACCTCTAAAGCTCACTGACGAACACGTTCTGTGTGTGTGAGTGTGTGTGTGTGTGTGTGTGTGTGTGTTGTGTAATGTGTAACAGGTCAAACTCTGACTGTCTGAACACTCAGCTGTAAACTGTGACATGATCGACAACAACAACAGGAGGAACAAACCTCCTGCTGGGAGGAGCAGGAGGAGCAGGAGGAGCAGAAAAACCTCCTATGAGCTGCTCAAAGGCCCCACAGCCTGCAACAGAGAGTGAGTGTGTGTGTGTGTGTGTGTGTGTGTGTGTGTGTGTGTGTGTGTGTGTGTGTGTGTGTGTGTGTGTGTGTGTGTGTGTGTGTGTGTGTGTGTGTGTGAGAGAGGAGGAGGTGTTAATGATGCTACAGATTTTAACTGTGCTATGGTGTTTGTATTTGGCTGTTGTGTGTGTGTGTGGTAAATGAGTGTGTGTGTGTGTGTGTGTGTGTGTGTGCTGTGTGAGCAGGAGGCGGACTGCTGCAGTGTGTGTGTGTGTGTGTGTGTGTGTGTGTGTGTGTGTGTGTGTGTGTGTGTGTGTGTGTGAGTGTGTGTTGGTGTGTGTGTGTGTGTGTGTGTGTGTGTGTGAGTGTGTGTGTGAGTGTGTGTGTGTGTGTGTGTGTGTGTGGTTGGCTCTTGGCTCTTCGTCCCTTCATTAGTCTTTTGTCTGCTGCCTTCGAGGACCATCGTACCAGTGGTTTATTTCAGGTTTCAGCTCATTAAATCCTGAAATCTATAATCACTCTGATTGATTTCCTGTCTGACATCCGCTGCAGAGAAAGTCCCGTCACAGTCGACCATCGCCGCCCTTCATTGGTTTGTGTTTTAGATGAACAGTGTCGTTGTGAGGCGTTCAGGTACAGTCCTGAACATGCAGATTTCAGTGTTGAAGAGACGACACGCAGCAGGGAAGAGCAGCATGAAGCAGGCAACATGGCCGATGCCGCAGCGTCCGTCTGTCCTGTGAGCAGCGACTATCGACCGCTGCGATCGATTCCTCTGCGCAGCCTTCGGTGTGTTTGGCTGCATGTGGTGAAAACCAGCAGAGCCAGTTTCATTTATATCATACAAGTAAAATCAATGTGCCTCGGATTAAAACAGCACCGAGTTACACGTGCAGACGAATAAAACCGGTGACTAAAATCATTCATGCAAGAAAATAATAAAGTTGTCAGTTTACTTTTGAATGTGGACACGGTTGGCGGATCAGGCGCTCACTTTGTTCCAGAAATTAGGAGCCAAGACCCGGATCTTATTCTGGACGGGAGTCAGAAATATGGAATGGTGGCAGTTTCTGCAGGCGGCGTGGAGGAGGAGGAGGCAGACGTCCTGTCGTCACGTGGAGGTTTGTTGCAGCAGTAAAACACACACACGACTACCAGGATGAAGATCTGCGTTCGATCTGTGTGACTCACATTATAAGAGGAGGAGGACTGAGGACGTTGTCCTCCGTCTCTTACAGCGCGTCAGAAAACTCACTGTGGACTGGAGGAATTATTACACCAACAACTACGTCAGTGTACGTTCGACATGTGGAGGAGGAAGCATTTAGGTTCTTTACTACTTTAAAAGTAGAAATACCACTCCGAGTCGTACATTCACGATGTCTTTTAAGTAGAAGTAACAAAGTATTACCAGCAAAATGTGCTTAAAGTATTAAAGTAAAACTACGTGTTGGGCAGAAAGGTCCCTTCCAGATATATTATTATAAATCGTATTATTGCTTTGACATGTAAGCAGTGTTTTCATGTTACAGCTGGTGGAGGTGGAGCACATTTCACCTACTTCACACACTGTTAATTGATAACTGATAATTTAATCTACAACAATATCATATTTTATAAACTGATCACAAGTTTTGTTTGTAAAATCTGAATCTGCAAAGTAACTAAAGTAGCGCAGTAAAAAGTACAATATTTCCCTCTGAGACGCGGTGGAGTAGACGTTCAAGTAGCATAAAATGGAAATACTCAAGCAAAGTACAAGTACATCAAAAGTGTACTTAAAGGTCCGGCGTGGAGGCTTTAGCGGCCTCTAGTGGTGAAACTGCAGTTTGCAGCCATGTGAACGCCGCTCGCCTCGCCCTCCCCTTCCAGGCGTGGAGGAGAAACTACGGTGGCCGCAAAACTCCCGAAAAACGCTAAAGGCCCTCTCTAGAGCCGGTGTTTGGTTTGTCCGTTCTGGGCTCCTGTAGAAACATGGCGGCGCAACATGGCGGCCTCCGTGGAAGGGGACCCGCTCCCTCTGTAGATATAAAGGCTGATTCTAAGGTAACGAAAACACAACGGTTCTTATTTTCAGGTGATTAAACACTAATGAAAACATAGATTATAGATATTATATTCCATGTTACACACTGGGCCTTTACGTACAGTCCTTGAGTAAATGTACTTAGTTACTGTCCACCGACGGTTCTGACCTTAGTATTTCTAAAACCTTGGCCCTGAACAGAAGTCAGCTGGACTGTGAAAGCTTTGAGGTTCTTCAGGACAACTCGAATATTTCCATTTGAGCACATTAAGGTGAAGCAGGTCGCATTAAAACCAAACATTCGAATCAGCTGGTTGAGTTTGGTCTCAACTAATGGACGACTTCAGACTATTTGTGGATTAAACAGCTCTGTCCACACGTCCTCCTGTCCTTTAAAAGGATCCAGTTATCTGATCTCCTCTCCGACTCGTAAACAGCTCTAAGTGCTCACCGAAAGATGAATCCTGAGCAGCAGAGACGCAGCCCTGAAGCACGCCGAGCATTAAGGAGGTTCGAGTCTTTTACTTTAGTTTGTTTGTTTTGGTTCGTTTTGGCAGAAACCACTAAAAGTCCTCAGATCTCTGAAAACGTCTCCGTCCAGTTTAAATCTGAAGCACAAAAACTCAACTGGCTTTTTTCCCGCAGCTTCACCAGCGGGTGGAGTTGGTGGTTGTGGGTTTGGAGTTTCTCTAAACAAACCATCCACTGATGAAGACTGTGAGATGCTTCTGAAAGTTAAAAAAAACAAGCTAGTAAGTGGATCTTGAGTTAAGGTTTGTTTTCTGCTTGTTTTGGTTTGACTGTGTGACGATCTCTTTTCTTATTTCCCCACTCGTCTGTTTTTAGTTTCATTATATATATAATTTACCAGAATACCACCTGATTTTTGTTTTGCCTGAGAGGAAACACTCAGGGCAGAATATTCCCACCTCACTGCTGTTCATAAAGGTCCTGGCAGGTGTAGCTTCACCCACCCTCCGCCCGTGTGCCCGCCTTATATGTTACACCTGCAGGTGAAGCCGTAAAGGCCTCAGTCCCTCCTGAGGACGCTCTTCGCTTGTTCACATGAGAAGGTACAGAAATAGCTGCAAAAGATCTGAGGAGTTCAAACGCGCCTCCTCTTCACACCTCCCACCATCTGAAACTGATATTATGAAATGGATCAATGAAAAATACCGTTATCATTTCTGTATTTTTACATTGAACGCTTTGATAGTTTGCTGCAGCTGAAGGTGAAACATAATGGAGCTGTCAGGTGTCTGCTGTGTCCGATGGGAACCTGAAGGCATCACGCAGTACACAGAGTGTGTTGTTTGTGTGTGTGTGTTGTTTGTGTGTGTGTGTGTGTGTGTGTGTGTGTGGTCCAGAGCTCATTTCGGCCCCGGGGCCCCCTGGTGGGTTAACCCAACCGTGACTGAGAATAAAAACTGACCACTGATCAGATCCATTTCATACAGTTGGAATGAACGTCTCCATGTGCTTCACTTCAGTCCCGTTGCCATAGAAACGGCTGATATGAAAGCTATCCTCTGTCTTCTCCTCCTCCACCTCCACCTCCTCCTCCTCCTCTTCTCTCCACCCGTCCGTCCTCCATCTCCTCGTCCATCTATTAAACCTCCGTGTCAGATCCACTCCAGCACACATTAGCGCCAGGCTAACACCAGTCAATGGCTCTAATGCACTGTAGGCCTGCTGATGCTAATTATACGATGCTAATGAGGACAGACTGAGTGAGTGTGGACGGGTGGCAGCGAACAGCATTAACACTGAGTGCTTACATATAGGGCAGCGTCCCGCTAACAGGCCTGAAGCTGTTCAGCATGAGGCTAATTAACACGATGCCAATGTGCGGCCGAAGCGCTCGACAGCACTCGAGCCGCTCGGAGTGTCTGCAGTGACGTCGATACAGAGATTTACACCGTTCGTATAAAAGACGGCCACTTCTCTGACTGAATTATTAACATCTATTAACATCTATTAACATTTCATTTTTCTGAACAAGCTCTAAATGTTACAAAAAACTGCTGTGAGGTTTTTATTTTCGGAGAGTTTGACTTTTTATTCTGCAGCAGCTTCTTCAAACTCTCAGGTAGAGACGGCGTTTTGAGGGTTAAGACTTGGCTTTAGGGTACAGGTTAGAATTTGGTTAAAGTTAGGGTGAGGGTAAGGGAAAGCACTGTGTCAATGACTGTACCACGATAATATACCACTGTGAGAGAAGTCTGTAATCGAGCCCATCGTGCCAAACAGAGTCGAAAGCTTTCTTGAAGTCACTAAAACAAGCGAAGATCTTATTATTTCCTGTTTGGCGTCCATGTTTGTTAATTACAGTGTGAAGGGCGTGCACACGGTCGGTGTTTTGGGAAGAAGTTAATTAGGTTTTTACTCAGGATGGAGTCTTCAAGGAAGTCTAGTTTTCTTTTATTCAGAATACGACAGAACAGTTTACCTGCTGACAGACGCCTCGGTGGTTCCAGGCTCTGATTGGCCCCCCCTCTGATGAACGGGGGAACGAGCCCTTTGCACCAGAAGAGCTTGTTGCTGCGTTGAGCTGAAGTTGTTCCACATGTCCCAGAACTGATTAATGGCGTTTTCAATATCTTCAGGTTTCATGTGGGTATAATTTAGTTTGTTTTCTTCTTATTGTACGTTTATATCTGTTGAAAATGTCGTTGTACCTGATGCGTAAGGCTCGGTTCTTTGGTTGTCGATGTTTTTCATTTGCTATTTTTCTCAAGTCTTTTCTGAAGGTTTTGGATTCTTCATCAAACCATTTGTCGCTTCCGTTTTTGTTTTATAAGGTTAGCTTTATCAGCTGCCTTATGAAATATCATACTGATATCATCAGTGGCCTTTACACCACCTCTGGTTGGGACGTATTGATTTTGGTTATATGACATGTCAGTCATCAGATCAGGTGATGGATTCGTCTCCACTGTCTGGGGCCCATCTGTAAGTTTAATTTATTCAGCTTCCTGGTTCCCTGTTCGTGTCACTCCTTTGACCTGAGAGTGTAAAGAACACATTTACTTGGTTGTGGTCTGAAAGGGGGGGTTTCTGTCTGACAGTGAAAGCACTGATAGTGGAGGGTCCATGTCACTGCACAGTCTGCTACACTGGACCCAGGAGCTGAGGAGTAGGTGAGTCCCCTAAAGAGTCCCCTCTGAACCTACCGTTAACTACATACAGGCCCAATGCCCGACAGTTGCACTGCCTCCCTGCCGCTTCGGTTTATTTCAGAGTCCAGGTTGCTCTGACGGGTGACGGTTGGTGTGGTAAACAGGGAGACTGCCATCGACGACATCAGGTTCGATTCCTGTTCGTCCGTTCAGATCTCCGGTTCGGAGCAGGTTTCCCTGGGCCTGGAAACAGCTGATTTCTGAGTGGAGAGTTTCAGAAATGTCTTCTTCAGAATAAGGAGAATCTGCTGTGGGTATGTGAACAGCACAGAGAGAGGGGCTTTGATGTAACCTTAACCAAATTTAACTGGTGAGCTCTGACGGCTCCTTTATACCGCACCAAGACCCCCTCGATGTTCTGCCCTCGCGTATGTTTTCTGACAGTCAGTCAGTTGTTTAGATTTAAAAAATATATCTAAACATGATTTTCCTCTTCTGTCCTTGTCGATTAATGTGGTTACGACTTATTTAGAGCTCTTTCTGAAGATTATTTGAAGGTAATTTTGCAAAATCTGCCCCTTGTTCAGGTCCAAGTTGTCTTCAGGAGCTCATCTTCTGGCTTCTGGTCTCTCTCTGTCTCCCTGTCGTCCATCGCCGTGAGTTTTCGTCTTCCTCTCTGCGGTTTGAACGCCGCCTGCAGTCTTTTGGTTTGTTCTCTGCAGCAGCTCTCAGCGTGTTGCTCAGCAGGTTCTGTTTCTGGCTGGAAATCAGCTCTCTACAGAAAGCACTTCCTGTCGGGCTGTAAACAGAGAAACGCTGGCAGAAGTCAGGATTCATGCTGTTACGTAAAAGGAGCACACCGCCTGCAGAAATACTCCGTTACAAGGAAAAGTCGCGTATTTAAAATTTGACCTAAGCAAAGGTACAAAAGCATTAACATCAAAATATCCTTCAAGTACTAAAAATACACATTATGCAGAATAATATATATTATTAGTGGATTATAATTATTGATGCATTAATGTGCTCATCTCTTTAATGTTGCAGCTGCTGAAGGTGGAGTTTATTTTAATGACTTTATATACAGCTGCGTAGTTTAATAATACGTCATCGTTTACAGTAATGATCTGAATCTGCAAAGTAACTAAAGTCAAATAAATGTAGTGAAGTCAAAGGTTCGACGTGTCCCTGAGACGTAGGGGAGTAGAAGCAGAGAGTAGCAGAAAATATAATTATTAAAGCACAAATACGTCCAAACTGTAGTTAAGCACAGCACTTGAGTACGTGGCG
>NC_058055.1:29001871-29006871 GCF_020085105.1 Siniperca chuatsi
GATGTTTGCATGTCACCTGCAAAAATGACTATGATCCGACCTCAAACTCACCATCCTCAGTCGGCTGATCCCAAAACTCTTTAAACTACATTTGAATGGGTTCTGTTTTAGTGTGCTAACTTTTATCTGATCATGTATAAATGTACATAAGTCTTCATTGTGAAAATGTAATAGTGATAATTGCATCAACAGATCATACTGATTACCCGCGTGTTCTCATCCAAAAGCATAATTAGATCCAGACTCATGTCAAATTATCAACAATTCACTCTGGACAACTCTACGAAGAACGAGGCTCAGATATCTTCTCCGTCAGCAGCATCTGTGTCCCTGCAGTAAGAACTCTGGAGCTTTTTATTCCACTGCTTGTTGTTTCCATGATGTTCAATATTTCCTGCACGACTGAAGTGGAATTAAGCTGAGACGTCTCTCGTTTCCACTTTTCTGCTGTGAAGTCAAACATCATTTATCAAAAGTAATCTTTGGACAGCTGCAGAATTGGAAAACCACCACTGCGAGGAGAAGCCATCCCTCACACAATCATGTGGTGACACATGAAATACTGCGCTGTGATTGGACAGAGAGCTCCAGAGAGACGCTGCTGTCCACAAACTGATGACTGAGCAGAAACGAAAATAACAGTAAGTCAAAGTTATGGGATAGTAAATTACGACATAATAAGACAAACTTTGAGTTACTTTGTCTCAGTTTTGACTTGGTGTCATAATATTGACATAGGAAGTCAAAAGAGTAAGAAACTAAGATAAGAAACCAGATTTGGCTTTGTTTATAATTTTGAGAGTCAAGTGGTCTTATTATCTTGTTATATTTTGGTAAAAAGTTAAAATCTGGACTTAGTTTCTTATAATTTTGATGTAATAAGTCCCATTTTAGATGCACCTCAGAAGTCTGACTCAGTATTTTAAGTCATATTTTCATCTTTGTTTCTTATAGTTTTGTCTTAGCCTAAAGGTTTCACTAAATATATTAAAATTTTGACTTAGTATCTCGTAATATTGACAAAATTACTTTTTTTTAATTTCTTGGCAGAAATCAGCTTCATATGTTTTGAATGCGAAGCTCTGCTGCGGAAACAAACAGATAAGTAAAGTTTTTGTGCGACTGCAACAACTTCTGCTGCTTCTTTTGCATTTTTATGGATCAAATTTCTTCCATTGTTTTCTGACACAGAACATAAAGCGACCCGAGAGACATTAATCATGGGGGGAGAAATGGTCCCACAGGGAAAACTTCATGAATATTTGACAAGAAAGCTGATGTGAACTGATTGAGGGCTCTCATTTCTGATTTCACAGTCATTTCCTGAACTTTGGAGGCCATTTGTGCCCCGAGCTGCTGTTATATTCAGGCCCTGATGTATTTCTTTGTGTGTTTGTGTTCATCCGTTTTATTGTAACGGCAGCGTCCTGCCTGCTCAGCCCTGATATGCAGAGTTCAAGTGTTTATGCAGAGGAGAGTCCTGCAGGAACCATCAGTCAGCACATATTATTCCTGCAGCTGAATAACGGGCAGTGAAGCGACAATGAGATGACTTATTTTAGCTCCTGACTCAAACTGTGAAAAATGTCAGAGAAGGTTACTAACAGCGGCAGTGATGTCGTCTCTGGCTCTTTCTGTGGACATTAAAAACATCTGTTCATTTACGTTGTATCTTTGTATATTTTGGTCAACGTTAAAGTACGAGTGTGGGGATATTTTATTTTTTTCTTATAAAACCAACACTGAATGTATCCAAAGCCTGATTTACCTTATTAAAACCTCACTGGAAGAAAGGTTTCCATTTCTTTTCCTTTCTGGGAGCCATGCCGTCCTTGCTGGACTCGAACCAGAGACGCTGCGGTTTTTTTCTCTCAACCCACTTTGCCTCAGTGACACTACGGCACATATTCAGGTCGTCTGGGGATTCAAACCTTCCACCCTGCCCTGCTCCTGCCCCGGTGCATTGTGGGTGGCTGCTGGTGTTTTATTTCCCTGTTGCTCACGATGTCTGAAAGCTCTGCAGCAGCAATAATAAGCAGCAGCTCATGTGTTTATTTACATTTTCTCTTTTTAATGTACAAGCAGCAAAACAATAAAATAAACTCTGAAGAAGAGGAAGGTCAAACATCGAAGAAGAAGAGAGGAGACATATTCAACAGGTTACAGCTGACCCGCAACGTTTTACAGCTGACCCGCAATGTGTTACAGCTGACCCGCAGCAGGTTACAGCTGACCCGCAACGTGTTACAGCTGACCCGCAGCAGGTTACAGCTGACCCGCAGCGTGTTACAGCTGACCCGCAGCAGGTTACAGCTGACCCGCAGCAGGTTACAGCTGACCCGCAACGTGTTACAGCTGACCGCAGCAGGTTACAGCTGACCCGCACGTGTTACAGCTGACCCGCAGCAGGTTACAGCTGACCCGCGGCGCAGTTACAGCTGACCGCAGCAGGTTACAGCTGACCGCAGCGTGTTACAGCTGACCCGCAACGTGTTACAGCTGACCCGCAGCAGGTTACAGCTGACCCGCAGCGTGTTACAGCTGACCCGCAGCAGGTTACAGCTGACCCGCAGCGTGTTACAGCTGACCCGCAACGCAGGTTACAGCTGACCGCGGCAGGTTACAGCTGACCCGCAGCAGGTTACAGCTGATTCGCAGCAGGTTACAGCTGATTCGCAGCAGGTTACAGCTGACCCGCAGCATGTGTTACAGCTGACCCGCAACGTGTTACAGCTGACCCGCAGCAGGTTACAGCTGACCCGCAGCAGGTTACAGCTGACCCGCAGCGTGTTACAGCTGACCCGCAGCAGGTTACAGCTGACCCGCAGCGTGTTACAGCTGACCCGCAGCGTGTTACAGCTGACCCGCAGCAGGTTACAGCTGACCCGCAGCAGGTTACAGCTGACTCGCAGCAGGTTACAGCTGACCCGCAGCAGGTTACAACTGACCCGCAATGTGTTACAGCTGACCCGCAGCAGGTTACAGCTGACCCGCAGCAGGTTACAGCTGACCTGCAGCGTGTTACAGCTGACCTTCAGCAGGTTACAGCTGACCCGCAGCAGGTTACAGCTGACCTGCAGCGTGTTACAGCTGACCTTCAGCAGGTTACAGCTGACCCGCAGCAGGTTACAGCTGACCCGCAGCAGGTTACAGCTGACCTTCAGCAGGTTACAGCTGACCCGCAGCGTGTTACAGCTGACCCGCAGCAGGTTACAGCTGACCCGCAGCGTGTTACAGCTGACCGCAGCAGGTTACAGCTGACCCGCAGCAGGTTACAGCTGACCCGCAGCAGGTTACAGCTGACCTGCAGCGTGTTACAGCTGACCCACAGCGTGTTACAGCTGACCTGCAGCGTGTTACAGCTGACCTGCAGCGTGTTACAGCTGACCTGCAGCGCAGTTACAGCTGACCGCAGCAGGTTACAGCTGACCTGCAACAGGTTACAGCTGACCTGCAGCGTGTTACAGCTGACCCGCAACGTGTTACAGCTGACCTTCAGCAGGTTACAGCTGACCTGCAGCGTGTTACAGCTGTAACACGGCTCACGGTTTCATCTTTATCTAATTATGTGGTGTGTGTTTACTCAGTGATTTAACTTGCACTGTAGAACAAGAGCAGACGTGTCCACCAGGCTACACATGAAATATTTTGCCTGTAAGTCTCAGAGTAATTTAGCGAAAACAAAAAAGTGTTACAATTGTGCCATTTCTCCTCTACTTAAGTACAATAAATGTACTACATTCCACTACTGTCTAACATAAGATGCTATTGTTAGCATGCCCGGCTAACTATCTTACTACCAACAGTACAGAAGGAACCTTGTGTTTATTCCAAAGGGACATGTTAGCTAACTACATTACTTTGTAGGATTACAGGTTGTGTTGTGGACTGAACAGCCACTGTGAGGGAGTCGGTCCTGGATGCTATCAGAGTTTAGGCTAACGCTAGAGTCTCTGTCCTGAACTTTATTAGAGTTTGGGAAGTTTACAGAAACAGACAAACTTGCATTAGATAGAGTTAAGTTTTCCAAACTTCTTCCAAAGTTCTTCCTCATCCAGAAAATGTCATAGTTTGAGGTTTTGTCATATTTCCTGTTTTATTTTGTAGTATTCTCCTCCCCTTGTGTGTCTTGTGGTTTTGCTTCCTGTCTTTGTCTGCTTTCCCTCCAGTTTTGATTGTTGGCCCCTCTTTGATTGTTTGCACCTGTGTCTCGTTGTCTCACCTCCCTTAGGGTATTTAGTCTGGGTCTTTTGCTTTGTTCATTGTTGGATCATTGTGTTGCTTCATCTATGGGGACTGTACTCTCTTCCTATTGGCTCCAGACGTGAGGTCTGCAGTTGGACCCTCTTGCTGGACTCTGGTGTCCAAGTCCTGAATCCTCGGTGTTGTATTAGACGGCTAATTCATCGCTATTACGTGTATCTGTGTATTTATCTGCGTGAGTCGCAGCCATGAGACATTTTCATGACAGTTTGTTACCGTGGCGACTCCGGAGGTCATGGGAAAGAGCAGCCGGTGCTTGATGCAGATTTCCTCTAAAACTCAGATAATCACATGTATTTGTATTTGGATTAAAGGGATGAAACCACAAAGATGAATCCTCGCGGGGGGATTCAGTCGCTCTGCACAAAGACCGAAAAACTCTGGCATCCATTTTGTTTCAGACGACGTGTCGCCGCTGTCCAGTGAAAAACATGTATCTCCAAGTTTGGTGAAGTTTCATCAGTCGGCTGTTCTTCTGTTGGTCCTTTCTCTTTAGCTGATTCAAGACCTTTTAACCAGCGGTGGAATATAAGTAAGTACAATTACTCAAGTACTGTACTGAAGTACACATTTGAGGTACTTGTAACTAGTTTTTTACTAGTTACTTTACAAATTAAGTACAGCTGAAACAATTAGTTGATTAATCAACTAGTTGACTGACAGAAGATGAGTTGTCAAATATTTTGATGAACGTTTATTATTTAATAATTTTGAATGTAAAAACATTTCACATTTCA